>NC_136701.1:3788276-4045776 GCF_947650265.1 Symphodus melops | reverse complement strand
GAACGCACGCACCTTTAGGCCAGAGAATTTTCCACCTCTTTAAGGTGACAGAGCGGCCGAGAAGCAGAGCCTCAAATCAGTTGCACGCCTCCGGTCGGAGTGATGACAGCGCTGAACGGAGCTGAACGACAACAATGCTGCAGGTCAAGGTGACATCTGTTAAGCTGCGACCCGCGGGCCTCTCTGACCTTTCAAGCCTTTCAAGTCTCACCGTCTTGTGATCCTGTGAACTGGACAACCTGCAGCAATCACACACATCAGTGTGCGTCACGTACAGCAGAATCACAGCATTACGTGCCGCTTTGTAAACGTTTTCCTTTGATGCAAATATCAATGCTGCAGGCTCAACCGTTTTAATTTTCATGTCCTGCTGCTGTGATCCAGGTCCAACACATGTAAGGAATATATGACAGATAGATGACAAAACCTTCATGTAGAGAGGGAAGGCTGGGTCAGACCCCCGGCCTGAATCATTATCCCTGTCCGCCCCTGCAGATCCCCCCAACAGTTACAACTGTGCACCCCATCCACAGATCCCATCATGTCTGAGAACTCACAGCACAACTAGCCAACGGCCTCAGAGGGAAGCAGGTTTCCCCTCAAAGACACAGACACTCAGGTGGCGAAGGCAGGACCCGGGAATAGACACAGAACGGTGTGAATACAGTAACTCCAGGAAGCAAACATTCACGTCAGTGGACGGAGACTGAATGACATTCCTGTTACTCACGGCTCTGCCTTGTCCAAAGTTTCCCTTGGCTCAGTCCCATGGGAATGTGCACTCTCCTGTGTGTGTTTGACAGCAACAGAAGACATATCGCCATGTTTTCTGTCCTTGGACGTCCAACACAGCAGATATTTAACTCACGACCAGGTCGTTTGCACGGGTTGTTTTCACTTAAACTTTGTTCTAGGTTGAGCTGACCGTAGAAAACACTGACTGACAATATTTTGCTTTGCAGGAGTAAAATCCCCGCACTTCAGTCGAGGAACTCCAGATGAGTTCAACAGGCAGAGGCCAAGATGACGGTGTCGCCCTCTGAGACGTCATGAGGAGAAGATTTCAAGAAAATAAAAAGTGGCATTATGTTTGTCATGTGTGACCTCATGGCTTCCTCATCTCTCTATAACACAACTTTATTTTCACTGTGAAGACAAAAAGACGACTTCAATGGAAGTGTACAGCTGTGCAAGAGCAACTCTACTACAGGAGAGAAGAGCTGATATCAACACGCTGTGATACACTGTGATAAAAAATCTGTCCTTCAGATGTTAAGTTTAGTCAAGGATGGATTTAGAGCGGGACCATGACTATCCCTGAAGTCTGATTGGCCACCTCACGGGCGGCGCTGAAGATCCTATACTGTACAAAGCTTTCAGTCATGTGACCGACATGGAGGCTTTAAACAGCACTCTGTATCCATCAGTATGAACTAATTCATTTATACACATTCACACACTGCTGATGAAGTAGCGGCAGCAACTTGGGGTTAAACGTCTTGCCCAAGGACACAATGGACAGAGACATTTGCACAAGATAACCCATAATACAAGCGGGCGGCAGTCCTTGGGGACTTGGGTTGGAAACCGGAGGGTTGCCGGTTCAAGTCCCGATGTCGACCAAAATATGAACGTTGGTATGCCAGACCACTTCTCGAGCACTGCCGGGGTGCCCTTGAGCAAGGCACCAAACCCCCACCAGCTCAGGTGGCACTTTCAGTGGGGGCAGCCGCCGCACTCTGACATCTCTCTACTAATGCTTGTCCACAGGTACTGCTTGTGCATGTGTGTGAGAAGCTACTACAATAGCGGAGTAGAAATGGGAATAATATATATATATATATATATATATATATATATATATATATATATAAAATAAACAAATCTTTAATAAAAAAACACTGGAAGCTAGGAGTGGTTCTGAGTGTAGGATTGAGGGTAATAGAGCAGCACAAAAAAGGTGCCCATCGTTCAGCTTTATTAAAAACCCTTTGAGTGTAGCTTTTATTTGGATACCTGCATTGTCATGAAAGGAAAAAAAGAAAAAACACTGACTGAGGAAAATACCTCCACAGTCACAGCATCATGCAGCTCCAAATCAAAGACGGAGACGGACTTATCAGACCACAAGTGACATCATGAGGACTGTGAGAGCCATAACGACAGTGCTGACTGAAGAGAGGGCCGTCATTAGGCTGCCGGACTCTGTGCTGAGCACTTCCTCCTGAGTTATCTTCACAGTGATATGGTGAGTACGTATGACAGAGACTAACTTTAGCTGCAGAGGAAATGGGAGGGAAGACGTCGTCGTCAGGGTCAAACAGGCACAAACTGAAAAGTCACTCAGTCTTGTTTTTTTTTCTTGAGAGTAGAGGAATGGTATGCAGAGTGCCACGGGGAGGACTTATCTGCAAAACAGAGACGGTTAAGTAAGATGGATCTTTAATGGGTGCAGCAATAATGAGGCAGCCCATTATAAAAGATAAGCCCAAAGCTACTGTTGGATCACTTTTAAAGCTGCTGTGTTAAAGATTAAAGGATCATTCAAAGGAATATGACACGGGAAAGAAAACGCTCGTACCTTGTTGCTCAGGGGAAAAACAGATTTCGTGTCGTTTTCAGTTTTGTCTCGTGCTTGAATTAAAACAACCGCTCAAATCTTTCCAATGCTTCAAAGAATAAACGGAGTCATCTGGGTTTCAGAGGTTTTCAGGTTTTTCCTTGAAAAAGTCAGTCCAACTCTGAATAACAGATGAAAGTTACAGAAAGTCATCGTTGATTTCTTTGAAAAGAAATGGTGCATGAGTCTGGCAAATTTTCTTGGAAGAGACAAAATGCAAAAAAGCCCCTGAACACTGAAGCATTTCATCCAGACGAGGACGGCCATTGTGTACCTGCTGCTTTTTACATCTACGCTGTGAAGCTCAAATGTTCCCTCTTTTTTTCCAGATGTTCTCCGTGTTCCTCCTCAACTCGTCTCTGATGAACTGGTGACGTTGGACTCGGCTACCAGAGGACAAGAAGCCAAAAGCAGCTGCCATCACATTTCCAGCCCCCTGTCTCCGCTTAAATAACATCAGGGAGGAATAACCTGAGGTCAGCGTCACCGCCAATCAGATAACACGGGACAAAAACATCCTCATGACGGCCACGATTCAGTCTCTCCTCAACAGCTTCCCTTGTTTTCTAGCACTTCCTGTGAATGGATCCACTTGTTTCTCGCACTTCCTGTGAATGGATCCACTTGTTTCTCGCACTTCCTGTGAATGGATCCACTTGTTTCTAGCACTTCCTGTGAATGGATCCACTTGTTTCTAGCACTTCCTATGAATGGATTCACTTGTTTCTCGCACTTCCTGTGAATGGATCCACTTGTTTTCTCGGGCTTCTTGCAAAGCAGTTTTTGTGAATTGTTTTTGTGAACTAATTTTATAAAACAAAATGTCAAGTGCCACAAAGATACAACAATCACATTAATGAGAACATTTAAAGAGGCATACTTGAAGTGATTTGATCCTATTTCACACACGCGTATGCACACGCACACACAGGATTAAAGCAAGCCTTCTCTTCTGAGAGCAGCACAATCAATAAGCAGGCTTTCTAACAGAGTCAACAAGTTCAGACACAGGCCGGAGACTCCATCCCTGTGAACACGGATTTCATCACCATCGTGGATTCTCATGATGGAGCTGCAGACCGTCTAGAGAAGAAAGCCTGGGTTACACATTCATTCAGAGTAAAGTTAACACTGATGCCTCCTGGCACCGTGGCTCACACATCTCTGTAAGTAAACTTAAACTCTCCGAGTTGTTTGGAGATACTGTGAGATTGAATTCGGTAAAACAAAGGAGGATTAGAGCGATAGAACAAACGGCTGCACATCGGCAGAGGAATCTCCCTGCTTGCTCATGATGTCGCAGAGGATAAGACCATCGGAAAACCAAAATAAAAACAGAGGGCAACAATGAAACGTTATCCTCCCAAGGTTTGGAGCTTTACTTTGTTTGCTTTACAGTCTATTCTGAGTGTGTGCGGTGCAACACGAACCCTCTGTGGCCGTTGGAGTATCTATAGATCAGTGGGGCGGGTTGCAGTCAGACAAAAACTGTAAACAAGTCCCATCCAGGGACTAGGGCTGACCCAATAGTGCACATCCCCAAACCGTCTGACTCATCGTCTTCAAAAAGCCGAGAAGAGAGCGAACAGCTCAACAGCTGCATGATGAATCCCCAATAAATCCACCAAGACCGAAACGCTTTGAATCTCGCAGAGGAAGCGAGGATGCAGGTGGCTGGAGAGGAGTTTATTGCAACACATACTTTCCAGACGACCAAAACAACAAGAAAGACTCCCCCTCTCCTCCCCTCTCTCCCTCCTTCACTTCGCCTGATTTCAAAGACGATCTGCAGGGAGGGAAAAAACACTCGGAAGCCTTTTGTTTGAGGGTGATTTTGCACGAGGGGGAGACTGTGTTTTGTTTGCTGGACAACAAAGTGTTGCCATTAAGGCTTTTAATCAAAACAGTTTTCGGGGAGTCAGCCTTGAGTGACAGCCCCCCCCCCCCCCCCCCTTCTTTGGCTTTTCTCGGTTTGCTCACCCGCTGAAGGAGCAACAGGAGGAGGAAGAAAAGGAGCGGGGAAGTGTGTGGGAATGTCTCTACATCGTCGCCACGGCGGGCAGCTCCTAAACATGGCTTTAAATTAGGGGGAAAAGAAAACACAGGCTAAAAAAGGAAGCAGCCTGACTCTACTCC
This sequence comes from Symphodus melops, assembly GCF_947650265.1. NCBI lineage: Eukaryota > Metazoa > Chordata > Actinopteri > Labriformes > Labridae > Symphodus > Symphodus melops. The sequence goes on along the minus strand of NC_136701.1, from coordinate 4,041,020 downwards.
TACGTGCTAATTTGTCACCACTTGAAAACAGGAAAAAAATAGCATCAGTTTTAAATCACGCTGCTTTAAAGTTTGAACATGCCAGCCTGTGTGTGTATGGTAGAATACTTAAACACACGGGGGATTTAGGTCGACCATTGCACATACATCTGAACTGGAGTTAGAGGATTGTATGAAGCTACGCTCATATTAGAGGGAAGAAGAAATGGAGAGCAGCGAGTGTCTGGTTCTGGCTGGCTGGGATCGGACCAGTGACAGCTGGGGCTTGAAAGCCTCACATTCAAAGCCAGGGCTCACTGCCACTTGCGACATAGCAGCACTGAGCTAAGCCCCCCCCCCCCCCCCCCCCCCGTTCTGTCCAAGCCCTCCTCTGAAAGATCATCGTCCTGAACAAAACTTCAAACCCCTGCCAAACAATTCCCCCTTAAACCATCTCGCCTTTAAAGTCTGAGTCCAAGAGCGGAAGAGGTGCTGGAGAGAAGACAAGATGGCAGCCGGCTTTATCTGTCTGCTGCTGTGTCTGAGAGGGGACGGGGTCACAGAGAGGGGAGTTTCTCAGAGGCTTTGAATCAGAAAAATGCATGAAGCATTTGGAGAGCGTGTGTGTACCTTATCGAGCAGCGGCAGACAGCGGGGTACCCTGTGCTCCAGTTTGACAATGGTGATGAAGTCACTCTCTTGTCGCTCATCCTCGCTCGTGTTGCACAGAGACAGAGGGTGATACTGTGGAGAGAGAGAGAGAGAGAAACAGGTAAACATATGAACAAAGATACTGTACTACATAAGGACTTTTGCAGGGAGTTCTTCGTCTGCAGCCCTCACAGGAGCGCAGCAGCATGAATTCAAAGGCAGACAAAAAAAAAAGTACAAATCAAAGTTTTATCCTGACGGTCATCAAAACTCTTAGAGAATACCAGAAAAGCTTTTTTTGTGTAAAACTGAAGGAAATGATTGCATTATGATGATACACAGATTGTAGTTTACCCAGAGAGACAGATTTTTCATGCCACTCATGTACAAAAACTCCTTTGTCTTTAAACCGCTCAACTACAAAACACCTAATCCACATGTTGTACTAAGAAATGTTGATTAGTCTCAGCGAGGCATGTCCTGTTGTATATCGTATATGAGGGCTTTTCACAAAGACGACCACAGTCACAAGAACCTGATGAAAAGCAAATGTTAGGTGTCGTCCATGTGATGTCAGTGTTCACACCCCCGGAGAAATAGATCCTATAGAACCCTATAGAAGTTCAATTGTGGCATGTCGTTTCTACACTGCATCCTTTTGATATCAAGGGGAAGAAAACGCTGGCACCTTATAAAATCAATTTCACGGACGGCCATTTTCACTCCCACTCAAAGCCTCGAGGACTGAAAGAACGAGAGATATTCTTCGGTTGGAACATTTGATCCCCTCTGAAAGGGAGGAAATTCGGAGCTGCTGAAAGGCTGCATTTAAGAGCTCAAGAGATCGCGGCAGTGTTTGCAAGTCACAGACGTGCTGTCACGCAGGACGGCGAAACCGGGTCCTGAAAAACACCCGTGTTATCTCAGATCGTTTGCTCAGATGACATCACTGAGGGCACCAATAAAGTGCTCCTAGAACAGTCCTTGTTGGAGGTCAAAGATCCCTCTGCAGAGCGGCCCACCCCGCCCAGCTCAGACTTGTACAGGCCCGGTCCTGCCACTGCGTCTTCATGTGTCTTCATGTGGCTGTGGGCTGAGGTCATGGGGCTCCCCCCCGCCCCCCATCTCACCCAGCGGAAATCCCTAAATTAAAAAGACCCAAGGGTGACATCAACAGCTGGCATCCCGGTCCAGAGGGAATGACGTAATGTGCAGCAAAGGGCTGGTGTGTGTCTGTCAGAGGGAGAGGGAGGAAAGTAGACAGGGCGAGACGAGAGGGGCATGGAGATAAAAGGAAACAGGACGAGGGGGGTGGTAAGGAGGGAGATGCTTTTATGTATAAAGTACAGAATCACATTCCTTATATTATTAATATGATGATGTAAAGACGGGGGAGGTGACTATTAATCACTTTGCAAGAAAGAAGAAAAAACAAATGACTATGTGCTGTGGTTTCTGCCTTTCAGAGACTTCAAGTCAAGTTAACGGCCAGACTGCAACTCACGCCCTATTAACTCCGACGGGTGTGTCTACAAAACCGTCGAGACCAGGGGTCTCCAACAGGTTATTCGGGAGTTACTGGTAGCTCATCTGTAGGTTGACCGATAAATAGAGAGAGGTTAACTGTAAATGTAAATGTCGTCGGCTTCATGTATTCAATATTCATGTATTTGAAAACAAGTATATAGGTGTTTTCTTGGGCCTTGATTTGAATTTTCACTACCATAGCTGACTATGTGGCACAATAACAAGTGTAAAATATTAAAGTTTTTTTCTTAGAGCTTGATGTGAATTTAACGTTATTGTTAAGCATTGGCGAATTGCAATTTTGCACGTGTATGAACAGCAGCTTAATTCAGCTGATGTGTGCTGTGTGAATAAATGAAAGTGATGTGATACAAGTAGCTCTTAGCCACTTTCATTTTGTCAAAGTAGCTCTCAGATGAAGAAAGGTTGCAGAGCCCTGATCGAGACAGATCGCCCACTGACTGGATTCAGGACCGGGACGATAAAGACTTTGAATTTGACAAGCAGTGGGTGTGAGTTCTCCTGCTGCATGATGAAAAGCAACCAAGATGGCTGCCACAGCCCCTGACCTGTTGCTACAGAATGCCCTATGGTCTCAATTTAAACGAGTGCCGTGAAGCTGTATGTACTGTATGTTGGTGATCTGCGGCGCTCTGTGGGCACGAGAGAGATGCCACTCCTCCTGCTAAAAAAATGTTTTCTATGAAAACGATTTTTTAAAGGTGGTGTTGTGGCTTTAAATTCTTAAAACCCAAACTTAACCATCTCTAATGAAGAGTGCATCCAGACCCACGCAGGGCGCTCGAATGGCTGCCGCTGTAGAGGCAGGCCGCCGTCAGGACAGCATGAACCTCTGGCCCGGGCCCGGCCTGCACGCCGCACTGCCAGCAGCCTCTACCAGTCCACATTTACAAGGCCCAAATTAAAGGCCTACAGTTGAACTTGGCCCTGAACAAAGAGAAAAATGGGAAATAAAAAGGAAATCCTTTAATGACATTACTTCAACGATGCCATGACCTCTGCTCGTTTTTGCTATCGGTTTGTGGGAACGGTTGAAATAGAGCCACGTCCAGTAAGAGGGCAGTTTTGTACCATGAATGGAGCTGTGCATTCATATATCATAAAGCAGATAATAAACCCACAGCTGAGCGGCTGGTTTGAGTTTCTGAAAGCTCTATGAGGCTCTGAGGTGAACCACCTCCATGGTCACAGTGTCTATGTTTTGCATCGTTGACAAGACTAAGCATTATCTTCTATTTTGAATATGCCCACACCACTTCCAATCATACGGCTGTAAACGCTCTCCATGTGCCACCATTGGTGCCACTTAGAAACATTCGGCAGCCAGGGCAGCCTGAAACGTCTTCATTTGGTTTGTGTACGGCCCTGAGAAAGAGGGGCCTGGGAAACCAAATCACTGAGTCTCCATTTCACATAGACCAGAAACCACAGGGCACGCAAACAGCTCCCCACAGACTGTTAACAATGCTCACTCCTCCTCCTCCTCCTCATCTGTCGAGATCTGTAGCAAAATACTAACGGGGACATGTCCCTCTGTTCCTTTGTAGCCACGATTAAAGGCATTCCTCTCCAGCTACAATCAAAGACTACCCCAAAAATACTCAGAGGCCAGAATCTAACAGCCTCAGAAACAAATACATGTCAGAGAAAAAGGGAGGGATAAATAGTAGCTGCGGTGAGAAGTCAATAATACTTTTCTCTCTCTCCCTCGGTTAGCTCTGCAGATCTTCTTTTTTCATGAGCCAATAATCAGCAAGAGAGCTTTTTAGTTCATCTGCTGCCAAGACAGAACCAGGCCCAGGCAGTTGTGTCAGCGCGCGTTAAGAGAGGGGAAGCAAAAAGAGCGTGCACCTCTCATCATGAGCCACCGCACCGTTAAGTTCAACGGAGGTCGTACGGCGTCTGGGTAACACGCTGTTTACAAAGTCCTCTAAATCAAGCAGATTGGGTTTGAGCAACAGTCGTGTTGATTCCATTATTCAGGAGAACTAAAGAGCGGGAGGGAGGCGGCTCTGCCCCTTAAGGCCTGCCAGGTTTGTATCAATGAAGAGTTCAATCAAACACACAAACATACACACCTAAAACGACAAGCTACCTGAGCTGTGACTGACCCACTTCACAGAGTGACTCACCCTCCCACGTCCACCCAAGTCTCTTTGTGTCTCTCATTGTCTTCACACTCCACCACTAAGCACACACACCTGCTCTACGCAAACACACTCGTACTGTATCTGGGGTAAGACGGCGAGCTGTGAGAGCAACCTGCAGCCTACAACGATAACACTGTTTAGCGAAGAGACCACCATGTGACCTCACATTTACATCAATGCATTTGAGGGGCGCAAACCGTTGGCTGGTTCTTCCTCTGATTGGCCCGAATGGTGTGAATGAACGGGACATATGCACAGATGGTGTGCTGATGCAGGTCAAGTGAACATGAAATGCTTTTTTCTGAAAGTCTTAAAGACAGCATGTTGCATTGTAAGTCATTGTTTATAACAATATGCCGATCACGATAGGCTGGCACCTCGGGCTGTGAAGTGATTATACTTTCTATTTATCATGTTGTCATCACATGAGAAATTCCATCATTTTTATTCATGCTTTTATTGTGAAATGCTGCACCATCTTGAGGATACTTTACTTCCTGTTTGGACACAAAATTACTTCGATTTTTGGACTCTCTTAAGAAAAGGTTCAAGAACACTTTAAGGTACGCCGATGGTCAGTGCATGGATGTCAAACTCCAGTCCTGGAGGGCCGGCTTCCTCAGACTTTTAGATGTCTCCCTGCTCTAACACACCTGCTTTAAACCAATGTGTTGTCATCAAGCTCTGCAGAAGCCTGATAACGAGTCAATCATTGGATTCAGCTGCGTCCGAGCAGGGAGACATCTAACAGTCTGAGGAAGCCGGCCCTCCAGGACTGGAGTTTGACACCCCTGGTCTAGCGGTTTAGTCGATCCTCAAGGGGGCGCCCAGGTTCAAATCTGACATGTCTTCTCTCTCTCTCTCTCTCGCTCTCTCTCTCTCTCTGATGTCCAACTCTATTCACTGTCATATCTCTCTGATAAAGGCATAAAAATCCCCCCAAATAAATCCTGAAACGTGGAGCTTCAGGTAGAGGGAAGGTTAAGTTCAGCACAGAAACAGGAAGTGATTAGGGAGTTTGTTGGTTCTTGGTTCTCAAGGTGAAATGAGACATTCAAAGATGCAGCAGTGTCCTTCTTTTACATCACTGTGAATACAGAGAGACACTGAGGTCAGTGACACGCCTTAGCTACGGTAAGTCTAGAGGGACATTAACAGCGTAATCTCATTGCGGTTCGCGCCCTACTGACAACTGTACTCGGTTACTGTAGTTGCAAAGGTTGAGACAGACATTTTAAATGTTCCAGCCTGTTAAAGCTGTGGAGGGAAACTCCGGGAAGTGAACGGTTATGGCGAGCAGCTGACGGACGGTCTGGGTGAGGAACATGCTGCACCCAGACACGGACCACTGTGGCCCATCTTTTAACCTTTTGACTCATATTTATTTTGACTTCAAATGGAAATCTCCTGGTTTCTACTTGATGTATGATTCAGAAGTACAGTTCAACTGGAATTTAAGTTGTGAAGAAGATTTCCCAAAACAAGGAACAGTTTAATGTGGCAGACCCCCCCCCCCCCCACACACACACACACACACACACACACACACACACATATATTCTGCCTGACAAAAAGACATCTTAAGAATTATTGCATCATAACTGCTGTGTGGTATTTGACATCTTTATTCAGTGATTTTGAAATGAACCGATGCAGTGATTGTTCAGCTTCTGATGCTCTTGAATCTGTCACTCTGGCACACGCAGAGGTTCAAAGAGTGACTCATCATTAATCAATGAGCCAGAGCAGTTTTCTTTACCAGATCTATATCTGTCTCTGAAGGTGTAAATCAAAGCAGTTTGGTGATTGTCTTGGCAGAAGACACTTTAATGAGAGCAAATGTTTGTTTAAACCACAGGAGAAGCAGCTGCCAAGACGAGAAACCAGACCGCATGTTGTAGCCGAAAGATATTTGAATGTGTTTGCCCGGGTTACTGAGCAACAGTAACTGCCGTGTGGAGCTCTGCACAGACTCAAGAGAAAGTGGAATATATTCATTAATGGGTGGACTGAATCTAAGGTCAGAGGTCAGGATAACACACTGACTCAGACAAATCACATCAGCTAGTTAATTTAAATCGCAGCAATCGTTGGTTAATGAATGAAAGAGCTGCTATGTATAGTAGCTGGAGGCACATCAGCATGTACCCGCATGTGATCATATGTGTGCATGGGGTGACTGTTGGAGCACAGCAAGTAGTCCCTCCACAGCGGGCTGCATGTGAGAAGAGGTGGGAGAGGAAGACCCAATCTTTGCTCAAGTAGAAGCACAGTTACACATGTAGGAAGAGGACTTTAATAAAGTACAAGGAAGGATAGAAGGTCTTTTCTGGTCAGGGCTGAGTTTAGGTTCAGAGCTTCAGGAGGGGTAGGAGCAGTATATAACTCTGACACCTAGTGTTTAAAATGGGTACTGCAGTCCAAATTCAAAACATTAGAGAGCTGCCCCCTCCTCTCTCTAGTGGGTGCTCACACAGGTTGTCATGTGGCAGACACTGAAGCTTCAGTGTTTAGCCAGCTCTGCATCAGTCTGTAAACCTTTCTGCGTTCTAACCTCTCTCCATTTTTCAAAAGCATCTCCAACATTGATCGTAGTTTGAGCCCGTTTCTGCGCGTGGAGTGTTATAAAAATATGCAGAGGCTTTGTGTCAGGTGGCTTAAAACCCGCCTCAGCTCCAGCTCTCAGCCTGTCGAACGCTAGGCTGAGTCAGCGTTTCCAGCATGGAGACTGCCATCAATGGGACTCCAGCACCTCCTGTAGGAACAGACGGGTGACCTCACTCAGGCTTTGTCCATTCATTTTTATAGTCTATGGTTTATGGCAGTGTGTGTGTGTGTGTGTGTGTGTGTGTGTGTGTGTGTATGTGTGAGTGAATGAATGACACTCTAGGGTGGGTGGATTTGAGGACAGGACTCTGCTGATGTAGCTCATTGGTGAATTTTATAACACTGGCTATTATGTGTAAAAACCGATATGGAAACTTTTGGTAGCAGTAACTACGTATCTGTACTTCCCTCCTCTGCAGGTGAGAGAGTACGAGAGTGGTGGGTGCAGGAGAGAGAGCCTCAACCTCCGTGGTAACTTCAGGGACAGCGCGAGAAGCCAAGACTCTGGAGCCTTTTCTCAAATGTCATATCCGTCCTTGGGCTGAAAATCAAACAGCGCTGGCTTATTCACACACACTGCGGTCCAGCACTCCCTGCCACAGATGACACTGATACACACTCCTCGTCAAACAGCCGAGGCTCTCATGACCCTGCACTGAGTAGATTTAATGTACATGAAAGGCTGATAGCAGAGTGACGTCGGTTTGCCCGGTGCCAGGGGAGCGCAGCAGAGGAGGTCTGGAAAAGAATCTCCTCTCTCTTTGCAAATGCAAACGAACAGGAGGCATTACTGCTTTTGGTCCTGTCAAAACAAAAGGCGTGTCATCTTTCCCCGCCGCTTTATTGACAGTGTCAAGCCCATATCCAGTGACGGTTGCCGCAGAGAATGACTCGGGGAAATGCAATCCTATAATGAGGCCCAAATAATTACCAGCAGCCCCAAATTTGCCCGGGCGCTTTCTTTAAGTAGGAGCACTTCCCCCCCGACAGTCTCTGTTCCATAAAAGACACCAGACAAGACGAGGAAGAAGCTGGTGAGGGGAAAAGAAAGAAGGTGAGACATGAGATTTAGCAAAATAAAGACAGTCTGAAGTGCTCAGTCCTCGAGTATCAGCGGTGTGACTGACTGATCAGTGTTTCACAGAAGATAAAGACACTAGCTGTTTTGAAACCACAGACGACGCACAGCAGCGTCCATCTTCCAACAGAGGAAATGATCACAATCAGATCCAACCACACAAAGAATGGTGTGCGTGTAGCACTCTGTCCCCATTGGTCAATATCACTACAGTGATTGATTTGATTTGAAAAAAAAAAAACAACAACATGCAAGACTTAAACCCTAAAACCCATCGATTGTCGAGGCTGATGGCTCCCCGGTCCTTACGTCTGTGGATCAGGTGAGGAGTCTGACATCATCTCTTACAGATACTGTGTTCAAATTGTTGGGAGCAGGGAAATGAGAAAATGAAATCAAGGCCCGCGTCCAAAGGAGGCGACGTAACAAAAGAAAGCATGCTGTCATTAATTGACTTCCTCACATGCAGATTCCCAGATTCTGACACAGTGCACAACGGTTTCATAATAACCTGCAGCTTCAAGGTTCAACTGAGATGAACTTTGCACACGTCAAGCTATAGGAGCAGCTGCACACGCCTGTGCTTTGATCACTGCGGCAGATTTCCTCTGAGGCGAAGTGAAAGTCAATGAAATGACTGAATTTAGAGCCCAGCGGGGGAGCTATAAAACTCTCTGTGGAAACACTTAACTCTTAACTTATGCTGCTCCATTATCACTGCCAGAATAACAAGTCTCTGACAAACTGAAGTCACAGAAAAAGTCAAAAAGGATTGGGTGCAAAGACTACGAAGTGTCGACGAGAGAAAGCATCAAAATGCTAAAACAGACACCTGCACCAATAAGACGCAGCACTCAGAAAGCAGTGAGTAGTGATCATGTATACCTACAGATGTATGAATAAGCAGGTTTCTGTGTGCAGCTGTACACCGGACCCTGAAGCTGATCAGAACCGGGATCCTCAAGTCCATGTAAACACATGAAGCCCAATAACATGAACAAAAACTGAGCCTGGGTTCTTTGATGCTTCAAGACCCTGAGACACGTTACACAGTTTTTGACCCTTCTCTCTCTCTCTCTCTCTCGCTCTCTCTCTCTCCCTCTCTCTCTCTGTGTCGTGGACGAGCCACTTCACAGGGAAATTGTATTCATTTCCTTGAAATCGTCATGCAAACAACTTGAAGACGGATCTCTGTTGCCTTAACAAGTCCTGCACAGGTCCTGTGGTCTTACACGAACGCACACGCGTACATATACTCTCCTAAACATACACACCACCAACAACGCAGGCCACTCCATCAGCCCCAGGCCAGCGCCGGGCTATACATTTCAAAGCTCTGAGTGAAGCATAAACTCAGCACTTCCCTGTCATAACAAGTCAGAGGCTTGGTAACCTCGGCAGTTTGTTAGTATTGCAGTGATCCTTCTTCCCTGTAGACATGGGGGCCACATCCACACGTCCTCCAGACTTCCTCTGGCCCGTCCCCGGCCTGCACGACCACTCTCGAACTCTCTCAGGTTCCACAACATCAGTCAGAGAGAAACCCAACCGTGTCCAATGTGTCAGTCAATCATGGCGAGGGACTTAAGGTCAGCTATGTGGAAAGAGATTAGGAAGGGTGTGAACTGAAAGGCATCACAATGTATGAGAAGAAAAAAGACACACGAAAAAAAGGACCAGGAAGCTGATCCCCGTTGAATAAAACTCCCAGTATCATCTGTGTCACTGGGGTTGTCACGGCACCAACATTTTAAACCTACGTGTGACACCAGTGAAAATCAAACCATGTTGATACTCGTTAAGATACCATGGCATCCACAATATTCTCGGGTTTCTTGAATTTAATGACCAGAAATCGGAAGGAAACTTCCTCACACCAGCTCGATTTCATAAATATGGGGTGTTTAGGGCGCGTTCCCTCCTGAGCTGTGCGATCAATGAAAGGAGAGTTATTTTGGTTCGGGATGGTGTGAACGCTCAAACGGGGGCTTCTGGTCGCTTCCAAGTGCACCGGAGGGTCGCCGTGCGTGAGAACATGATTGGCAATGCATTGTGGGTTGAATTTGGCTGCTGTAAACAATCTCAAATAGGTTTGCTGAATGTGGCTAATGCTAGCACTGCTAACAACACCAGCCTGCAGGCTTCTTGCAGGCTGGTGTCCACGTCCAGGACCTGGAAGTCGATTCTACAGGATGTTTATGTTTTTTGGGGGGTCCTTGGAGTCTTTAAGAGCGTTTATGTCACAGTTCAAATTTTCTCTTACATGCAGCTACTGCTACAGCCAACATGAGGACGTAGGAGAAGACTTGGAATTTGTGCAGACAGATGTGCCTAATCACGCAAGACACCTGGAAAACACTCTAAAGAGCATATAACAGTAGAAAAAGCTGAATATGGGACATTTAAACCACACGGTCAGGCACAGTTAGCATTAGCCCAAACGACCGTCCTTCTTTTCAGCGTCCTGTACTGTGAGTGGTTTGTTTGTGTTGGGTTGTGGGCTAATTAGGGAATACTTGCAGAGATATTTCAGTCTCAACCAAAGTTGTCGACCCACTGACTGACATCGCTAAACATACAGTTGTACCGCTATAACACGGCCAGGAACATGTGTGCCCCTAACCAGCAAGTCATTACTCCTTGAAACGTGCCATATGTTCACCCTGCTCTGTGTGCAGGTCTGTTAGAGGGAAGGGTTGAGTTTCAAAATAAAACGTCTGCATATAAAAAAAGCAAAAAACAGTCGCTCCGCTTCAGAGCGTAATGATGGTGCCACCCGAGGAGCGATGCAGTGTGGTTCTTTTTCACGAGGGACAGGTGTGTGTTTTACACGCTCACACATAAATACAAAAACAGTCGGCTGCTGGGGGTGTTTGGAACATCCAGCTTCATTTGGAAATGCAATCTCATGCGCCCCCCCCCCCCCCCCCCCCCCTCCCAAACCCGACCACCAAAATGTCTCTATTCCAGCGAGACGCGGCTCTTAAGGAGGGGTCAGACTTTGTTATGGTATACAGGCCTGTGAAAGGGCGCCATGTCCTTTACTTCTTCCCTCTTCCTCCTGCAGCTCAGACGATTCTTCCCGACAGCCTCGTAAACCTTCAGACTCTAAACAGCCAAAAGCCAACAAGAGGTCAATTTGAAGTTTGCAATTGGCCTTCCTTCATCCATCACTTCATGTAAGAGTGGCTCGACTCTGTCCAGTTTTCTTCAGATGCATTTTACGGCTTTTTTAAACGCACTTAATTTAAAGGAAACAGTTAGCACTTTGTGATAAAAACCGTCCTCCAGCGCGCCTCTGCAGCAGGTGTGCTTCACTTGTTGGCGGCTGAATTAACTTTAAACGGCTGCAGAAAAATGGAAAGCTGAATGACTAGGACTCAGACTGTAAATCACAGCCTGTCCTCCCAGCTGCTCAGAATGAGCGGCAGACCGACGAGCTTCCTCCCTCCCCACAGGTGATCCCATTAACATCTGCACACTGAGGACGTACACTCGAAAGGATTTAACCTCCAACCAGTCACACTGACGCATGTTCTCTCTGGCAGTATTAACCTCGATGAAAGGTAGGCTAAATAAAACAGTTCTTGACACCACGCACTCCATTAAAGTTCTAGTTGCAGAGTGTTTTGTCATCCGGGTGCAGGGTATCTTTAACTGAAGCCATGAGAGGCACACATTTCTGCACAGATGTGTCGGTGTCCCGCAGAGAATCCAATAATCACCTGCGGCCTGATGTCTGAGAAATGCAGCCATGAAGGGAAAGGAGCAAGTAAACACAACAAGTCGCTAACTAAAGGCCTCCTCCGTGTTATTTATACTCTCCCCAAATGTTTATGTGACCAAACTGCAGCGCGCACACACTGGCACACACACGCTGCATCCTTAGCAACACTACCAGTAAATAGTCACAAAACACGAGCAGAGAATTACTTTGATGTGGCCGTCGCCTGCGTGCAACACACCTTGTAATTGGCAGAATAATTGTTTTCTTTTTCGCTGCTATATTTCACTCGGGCTCGAAGGCGAGCGTTGGAGCGGCCTGACTTATGTCAGGGACACGAGCTTAGAGCTTTTCAAGACGAGCCCACACGGATGTTTCTGTGCGACACTGTTGGGACACGACCAGACATCCACCTGACTGTGGAGGGGGGGTGAGCATGTGACCCCTCCCTCCACTTCCTCTTTTCCCCCCTCCTTTAACTATGAAGGTGCCCTGCTGGTGGGCGCTGCGCGTGATCCAGACCCAGCTGGGCCCCGTCTCATTTTAATGGACAAATGAAGTGTACAGTTGTCTGTGCGGAAGTATGTATGTACTGTATGGGGGGGGGGGGTTGTCGATGAGTGGTGGGCACGCAGCCAGGAGCAGGGAGCTCCTCGAGGAATGTCATGGAAAAATGAGACAGAGGAATGCAGACTCCACTGAGCAGTGTAAACAGGCCGGGCCGAGAGAATGCTGCCACGCCGCTTTGAAGTCGCTTCATCTCCATATCACACACACACACACACACACACACACACACACACACACACACACACACACACACACACACACACACACACACACACACACACACACACACACACACACACACACACACACACACACACACACACACACACACACACACACACACACACACACACACACACACATTCCGAGTCATGTTAGTCGATTCAGACTAACATACTGAAGCTGTTTCAGGACGTGTATCGGTGCTCGTGCATGAGCAGCTGTACCGGGCCTGATATCATCCAATCAAAGTTCATCATCCTTGTGTCACAACAAGGCTCATATGAACACAACTTCTACAGCACAGCTTGTGTACAGTATGTGAACACACCCGGCTCAATGTCCGCCAGGCCGGAACTCACACTCTATTTATTACTCACACAGATGCACTCACTTCAACACACACACTGCACGTCCACACACACACACACACACACACTGCACGTCCACACACCTGCTCTCCCTCCACATGCATGACACTTCAAGGCTTCCGGCCTCGCTGACCAGAGTTAATTTCATGAGCCGCGTCCATCTTTCTCTTCAACCCACCCTCCCTCCCTCCCTCCCTCTCTCTCTGCCACACACACACACACACACACACACACACACACACACACACACACACACACACACACACACACACACACACACACACACACACACACACACACACACACACACACACACACACACACACACACACACACACCTCTCTCCTCCTTGCCGCCTTCAGTCCGGCCTTTCAACGTCTTTGTTGAGTGTGCGGTAGTGATATCAGGAGAAGAATGTCTCGCTGTAGACGGCAGACACACAGGCACCGCAGCCTGCACCTCCACGTCTGAGCCAGCCGGCTGAGGAATCCGCTGTAGTGGGCAGGTAAACAGTGCTGCCCGATGGAACGCCACTCTCACCTACTACCTGTGTGTACAGTGTGTGTGTGTGTGTGTGTGTGTGTGTGTGTGTGTGTGTGTGTGGTAGAACAGAGTGCACATGAACATGTGGTACAGACCACCCTCAACTTGTTAGTAAAGGCGATAAGACGTTAGATTCTTATCACAGTGTTCTTTCTGTTTCTGTCAACGTATCAAGAGGGATTTTGAATCTATTGATGTACTATGACCCCCCCCCCGTAGCTGCCCCTGTACAGTTGGCTCACATTGACACATGGGAGCTTGACCTTTCACTGTAGTTAACGTGGCCATGCATCGTCAGGTTTTTAACATCCTCCTGTGATTGGCTTACATCTCTACTCAACCTTCAAAAACCTTTTTATAACACTGTGCTGATTTTCTTTGCTTTCATGGACTTTCGGGTATTTGCCATGGAACCAAACTGTCTCTATTTAGATCAGACTTAGGGTCCCGAGCACAGACCCCCAAATGGGTCATATGGACTTGAAAGTATTGATCAAAATATGGCGTTTGCAAGGTGGTGCAGTGGTTTGTACCGTATCCTCACAGTGAGGAGGTTCCTGGTTCCCCAGTCTGATAAAAGCCTATACAGCCCGGTTTCCACCAAGCGGTCCGCTTTGGTTCAGTACAGTTTGTTAAACCTTGAACTTGCTTGAGTTTCTACAGCTAAACGCGCCCTTACAGGATTTGGTAAGTGGAGTGTAAGCCAGATGAATACAGCCGCGTCAGCGACATCATAGCAGCCCAACACAATGTAGCCCGCTACTGATGAAGTTCAACGAAGAAGAAGAAGAAGAAGAAGAAGAAGAAGAAGAAGATTAAGAGGGACACAGCAAACCAGGGTCCATTTTGGGTCCGGTTGGCACACAAACAGGAGGGGAGCAAAAAACTTTTGATGGTAGAAATACCAGAAAATGGGTCCAGTACCAAACCCACCTGAAGCGGACAGGGCTCATTTGTTCTCATCGTGCATGTGCGGGTTCTCTCCGCTCCAGCCTCCCGCAACACTACTGTGAAGCTCGTGAGCCTAAAAAGTGCAGCATCAAAGAAAACGTGAGGAAACGTTCGAGCTCCACACTTCATGCAACTGTGACGTCGTTACAGGCGGGATTTGAAGAGCCTCCAACAGTTGTACATGTAAACACTTCTCTTGAAGAACACGACTTCAAGTCTGCACACAGAGGACGGTATGATAACATCTGCCATTTCCAACAGCAGCACGCACTCATCACCGCCACCATGAAACACATCCATACAGTATACAGTCATAAAACTCTCCTCTGTGTATACACACATAAATCAGCTGTCTCATTTGGTAACAGTGTGTATGCAGTACACACACACACACACTAACAAGCAGAGGCTGAGCCGTGGCTGCTGCTTTCATTTTCACAGAGCTGTGTCATCTCAGGAAGACGACTCGGACAGGCTCGGGACATGAGCACACAGTCTCGAGTCCTGTGAATGAACTCCGCCGCGTTCACCTCCAGCAGCTCCGTCTGGGCGCCAGAGAGAAGAGAAAAGTTCTGCAGATAGAGTGGCATCTGAAATGTCCTTGAAAAGGACAAATGACATTTACGCAGACCTCTGTCCTCATTCAAATATATTTGGCGCATAATTACAGAAGAGGAAGAGCGTGCAGAGTGTATCGAGACAACAAAAACAAGGCGCTCTCGTACCGCAGCAGCTACATTATGGTGCTGCACTTCCGACTACAAAGGCCTTTCAGCAGCTGTGATGCTGTACTCTGTGGGATAAAGGGTACGAGTGTCCGGAACAGAGCGCGGCCTGTCATCACCGTCGTATCATAGGAGAGCTTTTAAATTGGTACTTGTGCTGCGTGGCGAGCAGTGCTGCTGCTGGTGTATTCTGGTACATGATGAATCTCTTCTGCAGAGACAGTGGGTCTGTGATTTAGAAGCCGGCAGATGCCACCAAACAGGCACGGCTCGGCTTTGGAAAGGAGGCTGGGGTGCATACAAACGTACCTTCGCCATGCCTTGTGCTCTCTGGGCCTGCAAATTAAACGTTGCTGCTTGTCTGCAGATTTGTGGCAACAAACAGAGACGAGCTTTGAAGTCATCACCGAAAAAACAACGAGCACTGAACGTTTTTCTGCATTTTTTCTTTTACTATTACTGGCTTGAATTTGTCGTAAACAAAGATCCTGAATCCTCTCCGTGCCGTGTCCTCTGCAGAGGAGGAGGAGGCCATCCTCACTCTGCTTCTGTCTTTGAGCCTCCAGCAAATGACTAAACCAGTGTGGGTTCAGTTCCAGGGAGCTCCGTAAGCCATTTCCTGATGGAATATTTATTTCACTCTCAGCCTTTCATGGGGTCAGTCTCTTCAAACCCTGCGTCCTTTGTTCTGTGCCCAAGCATTCCCCTTGTCCTTGCCTTGTCTTTATGGTGGATTTATAGCTGACAATCCCTGCAATTTCACAGGGCCGAGCAGCGAGCCTTGAGCACGTAAACACCAGCCTGTTGACATCAGGAGGGCTGGAATCAAAGGGAGGCTGTATTTAACATATTGGGACGTGTGAGCGGCAGACAGTATCCTACAAAGGGGATCTGCGCACAAATCTTTAATATTCACGCCTCGCTGATTATTCTAAATAAGCTCAATATTTATGAATCAATCTGATTCAAAGACCAAGTCAATCTGAACACAAGATACAGTCCCTAAAGACAGAATGAGCGCTCAGTGGAGACACAACGTCCTCCAGTCCTGTCTCTCCATCCTACTGAGGAGTTACATCACAAACCACATGGCAATTAGTCACCACGACAACTGAAAGAGCATCGCCACCTTTAACAGACTCAGGTTCACATGAAAACTCCAAGTTGTGACAACCCGGCCCCCTTGGCCCCCCCACAACTCAACCACGTAGGCCGATGAGCAGAACGAGTCCGGACATCAGGTGAGCTGTCGAGTGGGAACGTCCCATAACCAGTGTCTCATCCGATTAGTCCCACGACCCCTCTGACAGACACTCACCTCCCTCAGTTCGCCTCACATTTTCTTAATCAGAATAACGCAGCCTTTACTGTTTCTGTTTCTGCCATTTTATTAATTGCCAGAGTCATCTGTAGATTATTACTCAGAGCAGAACCTGAGGCTCCAAGTATCCAAGAGCTCGTTTAATTTCCTCCTTCAAGGAGTTGGTGCCCCTTTAATTATTTTTAAACGACATGTTGCCCCTGAAGCTAAAGACCAAGTCAGACAAGCGATATGTACACCTGTGACGTCTTGCCTCCGGGCTGAGTCATTATTGGGGGGGGAGATGACGTGACACCTCCACCCCCCCATCCCCCGTATCGTCTCCAGAGTGGTTACAGAGGTGATATGGTTTCAGCGGAGCCAGCGTTGGAGTGCAGCGATGTGTGTGTGTGTGTGTGTGTGTGTGCATGTCTGACTGACTGTGTGTGTATGTGGAGATCCCGCTGCACATGCAATGTGACCTCACAGACTCGGACAATATGACGCCGCCATGGAATCAATATGACAGGACAAAGACGAGGTGACAGCTGAGCTTAGTGAAAGCACATTTATACTTCTCACTAACGTCAGCTCTGAAGTCTTATATTTATTCAGTGAAGGGGCAGCAGGTGTGGTTGCACCTAAGAACTGCGTCACATTTAGCGTTAGCCACATGTCTTCTATCAAATCTTAAAAAGCCACTCTCATATCCTGGTGTCGAAGCGTGTCAGACAACGGCAGAAAATGACACGATCATGAATCCACTGGTTTCATGGTCCATTCTTAAGTCAGAAACTCATCAATGGGATTCCTCTGCATCACAAAGGAATTCAAATTGCTGCGGTTGGAGCCGGCGGGCAGGAGCAGAGGTCTGCCACACACAAGCTCAGGACCCTGCTGACAGAGACGAGACCCATTCACAGAGACAGATCAACTCATCCTCACAATACCCCCCCCCCCCCCCCCCCCCCCCCCCTCCACGCAACTTGATCTTTTCTCTTTCCAGAGTCACTCAGCAGTCTCACATTAGACCTTTACACTTCCTGTGCCGGGTCTCCTTCCTCCGGCCCTGAGGGTGTGACGACTATGGATATGCAGGAGTGTGTGTGTGTGTGTGTAGCGGACACAAAAGAAGGTGACCTCATGTGACATGAAAGGAGACTGGAGGGTCCACAATGCTTACGCTCCTGCAGTGTTATTAACAGTCACCTGAGTCCAGTTGTCTGCTGAACCGCCTGCGGCACAAACACAGAGTCCTTTTTCATGTTTTTCCTGCCATCAAAATCATTAAAAATGTGTTTTTCTTACACACTACTGGTGAAGTAGTACCACACGGGGCGGGTGACAGAAACAATATGGCAATAACTTTTCAACATTGTGGGTTTTCGTCTCTTGCTGCCATAAAAGGAGAGGGAAGGTGGAACCAGAATTTCCTGATCCATTTTTATGTCGGAGCCTTTGTAGAGAGGCCAGAACATCTTCTCGGTTGAATGCACACACACCTGCAGCAGGCACAAAGACGAAGGAGAAGGGGGGGGGGAAGCAACACTGGACTCTCGTAAATAACAGCATACATTTAAACTTCTGGCAGAGAAATGACGAGGAGAGGAAAGCACAGCATTCCCCGAGTTAGGTCCATTCACGCTGAGCGGCTATGTGGGTGGGCTGCAAATCAGAACCAGCTTTTATAGTCCTGCCCGTCGGAGGAACCAAAGAGAGAGCAGCTGCCTCTTTGCCACGCTGAATCACGCTGCTGCTTTCTCCCGGTAAACCACATCACAGCCCGACCAACCCTGACCTTTACGACCACTCAGCACCTCCAGATTGTCACGGCCCTCCCATTCCCACTCACACCTGCTTATCATGGCGGGATAATGGTTAAATAACAGAGCTGTGGATGGAGGTGCTGTAAATCAACCTTAAACGATTGAGTTAAAGAGCTCCAAACAAGCCGGTGGGGGTGTTCTGCTGGTTTTTAACATCTGTCTGCGTGCACACGGGAAACAACAAGGTCAATTACAACACGGCAGTCTTCAATCACGATCATTTTCATCTATTATTTCACAACCACACGTTCTTTTACTGTTACACACTGATACAAGAGCTGGAACCAGCTGCAACCTGTTAGTTCTGAAAACAAGTCATGAGCTCGCTGGTGATGAAGTCTCGAGTGGTTACAACGACCAACCTTTTCATCTTCATGAGTCGTTTCAGCTGTTTTTTTTTTTACGTATACACTCCCGGTAGACTTTGCCTTCATATTTATGCTACGTGGAGCTCGGCGGGATCACAGCGTCAACAGAAGAGTGGAGAAGACAGTAGTGCACAGACGCCACCACCGTCTCACCGTCGCTCGAGGTGAATGTCCTGCTGCGTTCACACATGCAGCTCATCATGGAAATATCAGGAGATTTTCTGAAAGAGTAACCTTCTGTTCGTTCACATAACAGCAGTGATTGGTTGGGAAAGTTTCAAAAAAAAAAAAAAAGGTTCCAGAGTGCAAACTTTCTGAAACCGTCTCCAACGCGGAGTAAACTGGACATCAGCAGTTTCTCTCCAAACGGAGACTTTATGCATGTGTGTCGATCCAGTCAGTCAGAGCCATGCACGAGTCGGTGGACTACAACAACGATGGCGGACTCCCCAGTTCTGCCTGGGAAAATATCTCCCAGTCGACCTTTTCTTGAAACGTTCACAACACCACCCTGTCGTCCGCCCACACAAACGTTTGTACGATGACCTTTTTGTGAATGTTTACACCTCGCTGTCTGTGGAAGGAAGCGCATGTGCATGTGTGTGACCACCGACTGCTGCTCAGGCGTTTGGTACTGGGCTGTGTGTAGGACAGAGTGCGCTCTGCGTGCACGGCGGATCCTTCTCGTGGCCTCAGCTAAAGTCACATAGTTTCATGGATCGTTTGAATACGTTTTTTGTCTATTTCATTCCAAAATCTCTTTCCCTTTAGAGGTAATCATGTTTGTTTTTAACTTTCTTAAACATGTTCCATGAAACGCCAAAAGACAAAACAGGAAGTGATGCGTTGGTGCGGTCTCAAGACCCCAATCCTTCCTCCAAGGAGTTCTGACTTTATCCGAAGAAGAATAAAACGCTCACTGTTTTTCAAGTCCTTTCTCACAGTTTAAACAAACTAATCCCGTGTTTGTTTCCGTCTCCTCCCTCCGTTTCGTTGAATCGACTTCATGTGCCTGCAGAAGGAGTGACTCACGGCGTTCATCGAGCTCTGTAAGTGCGGAGGAATTAGTTGTGTCTGACGCTCAGAAAGCATTATGCGAGCTGTAGGTGTGTCAGGTGTGTTCCAGTATTTAGACCCATCCTATAGCTCTGATTAAGCGGTTTAATCGATATCAGAAGACGTGTCATTTATGCAGATGATGAGTCATGGCAGCGCTCTGTCAGGCTGTTATCGCCGCCACATTTAAAGATGACGTGATGTGAGTCATCCTGATCGCAGCGTTCAAGCTCAGGCAACATGACAATAAAGTGAAGTGGTTATCTCGTGCTCGCTCTGTGATTCTTGGCACACAGACTCACTTCAGACAAGCGTTCCTTTCAGGTGCGAGCAAGACTCATCACTCAGGTTAACTAAACAGGGAATATCATTACCCCTGCTGTCCTACCCATAATGCCTCATGAGTCCCGATGCACACCAGAACAATTACAGGTAAATACATTTTAAGATTCCCTCACACTGGGTTCAAATTTCACAGCCACACAATCACATTTTCCTGTGGTGAGTTTTTTTAAGTTCAAAGAACATTTTTCAAAATAAAAGCAAACGTTTCATAAGTTTGAGGTGGGAAAAAAAAAGAAAAAAGAAAACGTGTTTTTCTAGACAAAAACCAGACTCCCTTGTTGTGTTACTCAGTGCTGTTTGGCCCCAGGGTGCCTTTCATGTGACGGCTGCTTAAATGGCAGCTCTTAATTCCTTCAAAGCGGGACACTCGTGAGTGACGAGCCACTGATTTACTGCGCTAGAACCCAGCCTGAAAGTTCATCTAGTAATTCATCATTACTTCACGATAAATTAACTGGGATTTCTTACGCATAGTTTGGGTATTCTTAAGGCAGACTGTCAGCCAAAGACTGCGGACCTCCCATCCAGAAGAAAACATTTATCACTTAGCCTGAAGGGAAACCATTAAAACTCTGGCTGCTCACACTACATGCAGAGGCTCATAAACAGGCTGAACAATAAAACACACAGTTGTTGGTCGTCAGCTTCGAGCCACAATATGTAACGTTTTTACCTTTAAACAAACTCAAAGGTCACAATAACTTTCAACAGGGAGAATGGCGTCTCTAACACATCTAAAGCTGCGCGGTGCATGTGTGAACAATCAGGTCACGACTATTTGAGAGACGATCCAGAAACTTTCAGAAGCTTGGGCTATAATCTCAGAGGGAGTGGGAGGTTGTGAACCAAAACTGGCTGAATGGGTCATTGCAACATAATACGCACAATCAGGAGGGCTCACACACACACACACACACACACACACACACTATATGTGTCTTTAGTGTAACGGGTCTGATGGGGTTACATTCATTCAGGGGTCAACGTTAAGATACGAGCAAACATCTGTGCCTTCTGGGAACAGCTGCACAGACCTCGCTCACTATTGGTGGTTTACTTCAGACATTCCTCTGAAATACAGTCAAACACACACACACACACGCGCGCGCGCACACACACACACACACACACACAGAAAAACACACACACACAAGAGCATGAGAAAGTCTGCATCATTGTACCACAGGAGTGCTGAAGTGAATCTGGCAGTGTGTAACAGTGAGTGTGAGTGTTTGTGTGTGTGTGTTTGTCTTCTTGTGTGGACCCCTCAGCTCAGACAGTTCTGGTACAGGAGGAGACGGTCTGGACTGTTGCCTCGGGAGACACGGATGTGCTGGAAGATCAGTGCAAAGGGTGTGAAGGGGGGGTGGCAATAGGAAGGAGGAGAGGAGGCAGCGGTGTGCCTCAACATGCAACCCCTCTGGGCACACGGGCAGTGACATCCAAAGCACTTCCTCCCTCGAACTCCCTCCAAAGGAACATGTTGTTAAGGTTGAGGGAGACGCACTAAGATTCTCAGACAATCATCTTGAAGGAGCGTTGCATTAGTGATAATGGCCCAGAGGAAAACACTCCAGTATAATTGTTGTTTTTCAGACCCCACTGACATGGTCACTGAGTTGGGCATCATAGAGCACACGATCCACAGGTGTGAAATAATTTCCTTTAGTTCAGTTCCTTCAAAGAGGGTTCAGAAGTTGTGCCTAACGAGGTTCAGAAAGAGCAAAACTAAATGTTATGCTTCTCTGAGCGATGGGGAAAGAATATGTAACATAGCAAAGGTTGATTCCAGTGGAATAAACTACAAATCTCGAGGGGATTATAAAAACCAACTGGCATGTGAAACCCCTATCGTAGGAAGTGAAGCCGGCCCAGGGTGTTTTCCACATTACATGCGGTCTTAATATCAAAGGAGATAACAATTCCAGCTGCGTCCATGTTGCTGCTACACACAGGATCATCTGGAGGAGTCATCCCCCTTCAAGTTGCTACAGCCCCCCGTTCACAATCACCACCACCAGCAACCAAGATAAGCTCATTCAAATCAGGAATATATCACAAGGTCTAGAGATCTGACAAATGGAGCGACGTAGAGGTTAAAAAAGGGCGTAAACCAAAGGCCCTTTTTATTTAGTTTCCAGTCTTTGTAGCAGCCGGGGCGTGGAATATGAAGGAAGCAAAAAAAAAAAAATCTCTATTCTTAATAAAGGCTGTCGCTCTCTTCAGAAGCTTAATTAGAGGCTGAAGTGGTTGCACGCGATGGATCTGGCCTTAGGCACAGACCTGCGACAGCTGAGCTGCTGCGCTCCTTTGGTGTGGATCTGTTCAGAAGCATGCCAATCACGGCAGGAAGTGGGGAAAGACGAAGGAAAGTAGGAAAAAAAAAAAAGAAGAAAAAAATCGTGGATAAATCAAAAACATGATCACACCTGTTGGTTAAGAGACCCCCAAGGATGAAGAGATTCATGCAAGAAGTCTCCTGTGCACTCCTCACACATTAGTGATTCAGAGTAGCTTGGTTTATAAGAAATGGTGGACATGTTGGGAAGAGTTAGCGAAGAGGACTGATACTAGCCTCGTGTCTGTATCTGACAGATTAACTTAGCTTAGCATCAAGACGGCAAACAGCGGAAAACACCAAGCCTGGTTGAAACATGCCAAGTAAAATACATTGTTTACTAAGTTAAATTTAAAGCGATTCTTATTTTGGTTAGCCAGGTATTGGCATTTCCTGTATGTGTTAGCATCATTGTAAATAATTTAGCGGTGCATCCAGGTTCTTCTGCAAGAAATATGCTTACCCTGGAGCCGCCACTGCTGAAACTACTGATACAAGAAACAATAACTGAGGAGTGTATGAAACACACAGTACACAACATTGAGCGATAACTCAAGTTTACCTGGCTTTACTTATTGTATAGAAGTTAAAAGACATCACACAAAGCGATTAAGTGCATACGCCACACTCAGCCCACAAGGTGTATGTTGTCACAGGTATTTTTCTGCAGTGACTACAACAGTAGAGTACATTCAATAACAACCATCACTTCAGATTACTACTCCACGTATTTCCACCTCACTGACAGTGCGTTCGGTTTGACACTCTCTCGCCTCTCAGTGAGGACGGAAACAACGCTGGCCTTGAAGCAGAACTATGAAGGACCTTATTGTGAGGCAACTGTGGAAAATTAAAAGCATGCCGACAAAAGACAAGAGGGAGAAAAAAAAGAAAAAAAACTTGTACATAAAAGGGGACTGATAAGCATGGTAGACTGGTGATAAGAGACAAAGACTGTACATGCAGAAACCCGCCAAGACCAGGAAGATGAGGGCCTACGATAAAACACGGCGAGCTGAAGGTGGCGAAACACAAGCGTCTGAAATGGAGAAAGAGAAAAGGACCGAGCGATACACAGTCGCACCTGTGAGCAATCTTGTGTTTGTCAGGCATCTCTGTAGGCTTCACTTCCTCTAAATGGGCCGGATGAATATGTAATCTGTCTCCTTTCATTCAGATCCTTTATTTCCATCCTGGCCACTTACAGTAACCCGCTCAGCTGCTGATCAGAGCAGCATGAAATCAGCACAAACACCAAATACTCTGCATTTGCTACAGAAGTCTGGGTGCATGGTCAGTCTGCCCCTGGAAACAAAAACCACCAAGCTTGACAACAAATTGAAGACTTCCTCGAGTCACAAAACAGCACAACAATATTGTGAAGAATGACTACCAGTGACTCAACAATGACTTCAGCAGGTGTGCAGAGCGTTTGGCTTTCAAAAACATCTTCCTGTCCAGCACGTACTCTGTTGGAATTTCAAGATTTTCCCAACACTCACACACACACACGAAAGCACCCAGTGAGAACCCAGTGCACATGTTTTTATTTCAGAGGAGAGTGATACAGCCAAAATGAGTTAAATGGTTTAAGTTAAGAATGCACAGTCTGGGCTTCAGTCACAGTTCTTGTTTTAACAGTCAGAACTGCAGTAATTGCTGAAGTCACCTGCTGAAGTCTTGAATTTCCCTCGGGATCAATAAAGTATCTATCTATCTATCTATCTATCTATCTATCTATCTATCTATCTATCTATCTATCTATCTATCTATCTATCTATCTATCTATCTATCTATCTATCTATCTATCTATCTATCTATCTATCTATCTATCTATCTAATTACGGCCCTTCATCATTAAAGAGGAATATGTAACTCTGACACCTCGTGTTTAAAATGGGGACTGCAGCCCAAATGAAAACACAGAGAGAGCTGTCTCACCCCCCCTCCCCCTCCTCCCCCTCCTCTCTGGAGTGGATGCTCATGCAGGTCACCATGTGGCGGACACTGAAGCTTCAGTGTTTAGCCAGCTCTGCATCGGTCTGTGAACCTTTCTGCGTTCTAACCTCTCTCTATTTTTCTTAAGCATCTCCAACATTGATTGGAGTTTATTAGAAACATGCAGAGGCTTTTTAGGTCGGGTGGTCGCGGAAACGAGTCATGCAATATGCAAGCTCTGCAAAAACGAGGTAAAATACTGCACCAAGATGACAAGCCTCCGTGTTCATATGACAAGGCACTAGTGACAACAGCTGGACTCGCTACACAAGTCCTAGGACACTTTCAAGTCAAGTCAACTTCTCAACATGTGGAAGATTGCAAAAACACTGTTATGCTTTCTTTGTATGAGTAATGAGTGAGAGGCACGCTGTAGTTGTAGTTAGCAGATGTAAAGTGAAAAGATGTTCTTGCAAAAAAAAAAGAAGACGTATCGTTAAGTGAAACCAGAACAACAGTGACAACAGAGAGGGCAACTTTAAGTTTAACAAAAACAATATTAAAACTGCATTAATCAAGAATTCTGGGATCATCAGCATCTCTGAGCACCTGCATTTTAAGTAACATCTATACCTTTGCTGTAATTCTCCACATTAAAGAAAAAAGCTGTTGTGGTGAGTTATGCGTCCCAAAAAAAACGTGTTCCTCAACACATACAGTAATGTAGCCTGTGTATTGAGGTATTTATCGTATGATGGCGTTGTTGGAAACCCAGCTCTTCTGTGAAGCTCTGCAGATGGTGATAAGAGGGTTGACAACTTTAGTCTCAGGAGGCAAACTTTTGTAAAAAACGAGGTCATCTAAAAACCCTTAAAGCCTTGATTTCTGCATTATCCTATCTTTTCCTATCATCTATATTTATAGTTACGAAGGAAGAAGATTGACCAGGGCTCTACTTTAGGTGATGAGAAGATCCCTGGTCAAAACGTTGGCTTTAAAACCTTTTCCTCAGTCTGCTGATTTTGCACTGCTCTGAACCAACATGATGTGCCTCCTTTTTCTATATTTACACTGATCCCTAAACGTGCAGATAGATACCGACATATCGCAGCCTAATTGTATATCAGTGGGACTTTAGCAAAGTATGCAGTGGTGTTAGTTCTGCTTGAAAAGCTCAAGCAAACAGCCTGAAGCTCACACATTATGTACTTTCTGATGTGTGTGATGTGTATTGAGGGAGACTATGGGACCCTCAGCTGATGTCAGAGATGATTTATAAAGTTCCAGAAATACTGGTGCAGAGACGTTGGGCACAGCAGAGTAATTCATCCCCCGGTGGACAAATGATAAGATGTGAATGTTTTGTCTGTCAACTGTGTCTGATGAGGGACAGGGGGGACACTGGAGCTCAGAGATTAAGGAAGCGTTTACAGTAGTTTGATGTTGTTGAAGACTGATTTTCTTGTGTGGGCCATGTAAACAAGTAAAACACGGACAAGTCACTGATCTCAACAGAGTTCTCTCTTCTACTATAAAATCGTTTTTCTTTCTTTTGCAAAGCATTCTTGGGTTGTTTTTTTTTTTACAAACATGGCAAGCTGTCTGCTGTCCATCAGGCCACATCAAGCACATCCAATGTGTTGGCCTCCTCCTCCTTCTCCTGTTAGAAAATTGAGGCCCAAGACGGGCGCCGTGCCAAATACACCAGATAGTTTCATCCACAGCTGCAAGCAGGCGGCTGCCCCAAGTAACAATGGAGTCCACTCATTTAAGCTAACCCGACTCTGACAAAGAGAAATGCAGGAGTAGGAGTTGGAGAAAAAAAAAAAACTTTGAAAAATGAAACACAGGCTTGAAAAAGGCGGAGGAATAATACTTCCTTGACAGCTTAAAAGCAGCACTCAGAGAGAGAAAGAACCTCTGCTGGAGGAAAAACAGTGACGCAGCCTGTGATGGACCAGACTCAAGAAGTGATCCGAGCTGATATCAGATGCAAAAGATATCCAGTTTGTATCCTCGGGATATGCAGAGCATGTCTACCACGTGCTGTAATGAAACCAATCCCTCCACACGAGCAAAAACACCAACGCTACAATCTGCAACAACACCGTGCCGTCAGTCAACAGTTTGTTGCTGGGCTTGAAATGTGAAAATATATTCAGAGAACCAAAATTTGAGTCCTATCAAATAAACTGTGTGGACACGTTATCGTCATAGGAACAACATGTGGAGAACACACTTGAGACTTTTCACAAAACTGGAAACTATGAAAGTACTGTTCTTGTTTTAAAGCTCAAAAATGACATCTGATCTGATGCTGATATTTAGCAGGTACGATGATCACTGCCGATCATACGTTCAGCTACTGATGCTGAACACAAATTAAATCTGTGACTGTCACTGAAAGGAGTCGATCGCTTTATTCCTGAGACGACTTCCTGCAGCCGGTAAAGCTGCTAAACGTTAGACAACGATGGCCAATGAGCTAAAGGTACAGCCTAATGTTACATCTGTTCTGAATAATATCTGCAGGGATGTTCACTCGTCTCCTCGTTCACTCGCCTCCTCGTTCACTCTCTCTCTTTTCTTCTTCTCTTCATCTGTCTCCGTCCTCTTCCTCTTAGCCTCAGCCGTCGATTCAAACAGTACAGGGACGAGCTAACTGGCTGCTTTGTAGCTGAAGGCTGCTGTGTGAACTGGAACCGTAAAAAGACGTACACACTTCTCATCAGATGACCTCGCCCCAGCAGACGACTGTGGCACTCTGTGGACGGGAGGCAGACGCCATTCTCCCTGTTCGAAGTGTTTTGAGTATTTTAAGGTTAAAAGTCACATATTGTTGCTTTGAAGCTAGTTATGGATAATGAGAGGGTAACATGGGCTGTCATTATATTTTATTTTCTATAGGAAAGTTTAAGATCTATTCCCTCACTGACACATACAAGCTGGACCCATAAGCCTTCATTTCTTCTTGGGGTCTCACTAGCAGCCTGTGTTTTCTTGAGGAGACCCAAACATTAAAGACTCCCGTGCCTATTTCTGTCCTATGGTTAACTTTAACAGAATTGTGCTATGACAACCAGGAGCCTTGAGAACTGCGACTGAACAGTAGAGTCAGGCAAAAGAGCCACGCTGGGTGTGCAGTTAGCAATCTAGTATTCAACTTTCTCACTAAATCCTTCGTTAGCAGCGGATACATAGCTTGGTGGGATGCCCGTGTAACCTGACGCCCGCCGTAATGGCATTTCATGTTTTTGCACGAGCCTGTGCTCTGTGTGTTTGTGGGAGAGTTTGTGGGGCGGGTTGAATATCGAGGCGGGCATCTAACAGCGGCCCGTAC
This sequence comes from Symphodus melops, assembly GCF_947650265.1. NCBI lineage: Eukaryota > Metazoa > Chordata > Actinopteri > Labriformes > Labridae > Symphodus > Symphodus melops. The sequence goes on along the minus strand of NC_136701.1, from coordinate 4,013,393 downwards.
AGGAACAGCTGGCCTTTCATTGACAGGCTTTGAGTGCTCCAGATATTTCACTCTAAAGAGGCAGCAGGGGAAGGGGGGGGGGGGGGGGGGGGGGGGGGGGGCACTGTTCCAACAGGAGCCTACTGTACTTGGAAAAAAAGGAAAAGAGCAGCTTGGGTGTCTTATTTTGTCAAGAGAACCATGTTTCATCTTTAGACAACAGATTTACTGGGAGGAATAAATCTATCACCAACATAAAGCTAAGGCTAATCATTATTTATGAAGGATGATAATGTGCCAAAGCTACAAATCACAGACCCAACACTCTCACCTGTGATGTTTCGCCATCAAAGCAGCACTCAACCTACAATAATAGATGCACATTGAGGACTCTGGCGCTGTTAACAAAACCACAATCAACCAGTTGGTTTCGATCACATCCTGGGCAAACTGAATATGTTTGTTCACCGACGGAGCAAAAGCTGCTTTCACAGAAAACAGTTGGAGATTTAAACTTATAAACTGTCAAAGCCGCTACAGGAGACATGCATGTTTCAACGAGGGAAAAGCAATGAATGCTATCATCAACCCTTAAACAACAAGACAACACGACAGTTGTCAACTGTAATCGCTTTATTTCCATTTTAATCTCGCCTTTCCATGAGCAGGCTCGTTTCCCGCTCACAGCAGCCCTTAAGTCCATCATTTGCTGCATGAGTTTGGACTCAGTATTGAGTGGAGGTCATATTTTGACACCCCATGTGATGACTTCATCTTGTTATTTTTAGCAGCGAGCAGCTCATCCATCATGTCCAGCAGGATGGTGCCGTGTGTCCCTGCTCCCATGATGCCCTGAGACCCAGCGACCTGCTCTGTCCTGCAGCCCCCATAGAACTAGGCCACCCAGTGAAGACATCAACATGTTGATTGTTGAGCTCCAGAACATTTACCTCATCTCCCACCCCAACCCCCCATCCTCTGTGCATCCACCAGTTGGTTCCCACACTCCCCTCGTGTAGCAGGCATCAGTGCTTCCCAACCTTACCCCCACAAAAGGGCCAATGAGCAATGACCTCACCATGGAAGGGCTCAGCGCTCATGCACAACTCCACACGCACACACTGCCACAAACACCTACATTGTAGTGCACAAACATGAATGAGAACGCACATATCTGCACACATTCTCCGTCTATACCTCCATTCCCCTATCCCACAATGCAACTGACATCACTCCAGCTGATACACTCGCCAACCAAAACTTAATGCTTAGGCTGGGTCAAATGTGTACGACCTCAAAAAGATCAACAACACGTCATCCTACATATATGTTGAAGGCATGCTTTGTGTCAATCGATGACAAGGCGGTTTTCAGTAAGTGCTAAACATTCTCATCTGGATGTTGAACCCATATCACCATCCATGCCACCGACTGCTGAGCTGCTAAATGTGCTGCAGAATGGGTCATCATTTCCAATAATAACTGCTGACCAAATCAGACTAAGTGCGTACCGTGCCTAAGCACACCACCAAAGTCCCGAAGTCCAGGTCCCTAAAGCCCTGTTTCCACCTAGCGGTTTAGCCTGCTTCATATTGGTACGGCACGCATTATGCGCCGTTTCCATAGACTAAAGCTGGAAATCCGAAAATTACAGACCCATACCGTCCTAGTTTTTGGGACCCTTCTGTTTGGGTGCCAAGAACATCAATCCGACCCCAAAAAGGTGGAGCAAAACACATGTGCAGTGCTATCATGTGACGCTATTACGTAGCTGACGCAGCTATCCGCATCCAGCTTAAACGCAGGCTTTACCGAACCAAACCGTACCAAACTGACCTGATCCATACAGAACTGCTTGGTGGAAACAGGGCTTAAGCTCCCTCAGACCTGATCTAGTCTTAATGGATTTATTACGTCTCTTTCCCTTAGCATAGCTTGGAGTTAGTTTTTAATGATGTGACATACTTCAAAATCAGCTGTACTAAAAATCAACTTCATGAAAATTAAGGATCAAAATGCAGCTTCATGGACACTTCGAACTTTTTCCAAAGTAATGGGACTCTGCTGCTCCTCCGTCCTCCAGCTCCCTCGCGGCTTCTCAAGCTTCTTGGCAGAATAAAAAGGCCCCTCTGATCAAAGCACTGCCAACAAAAACCTGCAGCTATCTAAAAGGCTTGTTCATTCTGCATCACCATGACGATATCAGATAAGAGATCTAAAAATATAAAGGGGCCAGAAGAAGCTGCTGGACGATGACAGAGGAAAGCGTGCAGTTTACAAAGAATGCATGTGTATGGTGGAGGAAACAGGGATGGAGATAACAACAGGGAAGCCTGTTTCCATTGATACTGGATACAAACAGTAAAAACAACAACAACACAGAGCTGAACTCAAGAGTTGAAGCCTGGATGTGCAATAGTGTTATAGTCAAGACCACTAATGAAGATCAAGACATACCTGAGACCGGAGGGATCAGAGACCAAGATAAGACTAAGACCATCTCTGAAATCACCATTATCTTATGTAAAGGGGGCGTGCCACCCACTTCGACACTAACACAGGAAGGCTGTGGCCGTAACCGGGGGATAAAAAAATCAAACTCCTCATGAAGTGATGTCTTCTTGTAGAAAGAGGAGTTTTCCTTCTAATCACAGTGAGGACGTAGGAAAATAGACGCTCAGGGGTGGTCTTGATTCAAAAGCTGGAGTCCACCCAGTCTGAGACCGAGACAAGACCGAGTCAGAATGCTTTTGATTTCGAGACGAAACGGAGACCTTCAGGAAGTGGTCTCTCGACCTTTCTCGAGTACAACAAACCTGATGTGTAGATTATTAGTCAGTGAGCCGGAACATTCAGACAAACAAACTGATCAATACGTAGTGAAGATAAGCTATAATGTTATGTTACAGGACCCTAAAGACTCGGGACTAATCGATAATGTCAAATAGATTTTTGAAAAGGTTAAACCGGGTCCTTTAGTGTAACAGGTTTTGTGCTCCATCTGGAGTCCCTCTGGGGACCTTATTCAGCAGAGTAATAAATAAACATATCTATGTTATACACAATGCAAAACATGAACAGCTGCTTGTTTGTAATACTGGAAATGATGTTTTCATGAAGACACACAATGAAATCAGCCTCACAAACAATAATAAAGCAAGTTTCAAAGCCACATCTTAAGTATGTTTAACAAAGACATTCAAAGCTCTACTGTGATTTCCCTGCACTTCATGTTCCTTCAGAAACGCTGCTCTCTGTTCAACATCAAACTTTTCCTCCAGTATCCACCTCATGAACGCGTGTTAAACTCTCATTCATATTATGGACTTATGCAACACGTGTGGCAGCTCACAGCTCCGAATCAGGTCGCTGTATTTCCAGTGTCCGAGAGTTAACCTCAGCGATAGGTGGGGCTCAGAGGGAGAGCTTGTAGTGGGTCGTCTAGTGTAACACGCCCTCCCCTGGTTGGCCAATCATCTTCAAGGAAAATGTCACCCTGGAAATGATTGACAGGCCACGGCTTTGAGTGTTGGTGAATGCTAAGGAGGGGAAAGAGTATTGCATGCCCGTGCAGCTAGGGGCACATAACTCACAGCTAGGGTTGCTTCCAATGTCTCCAGAGCGTCCCGTTCGGACCGCAGCCGTGCAACACTACACCTGCTAACAAGGCGGCCTGACATTCTGCCTCCACTATTTACTCCCCGCTGTATTTATGATCTCTTGTCTGTTCTGTGGCCAAGCCTTCTTATATTGCCCTTTGATTTCCTTCCACCAAAATGGTGTCGCTTTATTGTGTCAATGATTGTCGGGGCGTGCGTCTGAACTTTGAACCGTCCTGTCAAAGGCACTCTCTCCCTCTATCGAGGGCTGGAGGTCTGGGGTTAACCGTTTATGATTTGCACCATATAGCTTCCTGAAAGGTTTGTGAGGCTAAGTAAGCAAGGACATGTTAACTTTTGACCTTCCCAGGCAGCCACATAAAGAGTCACAGGAAACAGCTACATCATGATGTGTTTAAAAAAAACAAAAAAACAAATGTGTTGAGAATTCAACTAGACGCAGCGTATTTTTCCTGTCCTCTAAGAGCAGTTGTTTGTGCAAGCTGTCCCAGGAGAGGCAGCCTGGCTGCGACGCTGTGAGACCGCTCCCACCTGTGAAGATCAAATATGAGACATTTATTATACAGGGGGGACTTATCTCGCACTGCCTATCTGATGGGCTATGTAATGGAGAGGCCCCGCACAGATCCACTTTCACTGCTCTAAAAGGCTGGAGAGGTGACCCAAAAGGAAAACATTATGCGAGGAAACAAAGGCGTCGTAGGCGTGGAGGAGAAACCCTTGGAACGGTTGTGTCCTCTTGTCTCCCTGCTTGCCTTGTAGACTTGAACCACTGGCATGTTATGCCTTTGTTTGTTTGTTTGTTTGTGTGTGTGTGTGTGTGTGTGTGTGTGTGTGTGTGTGTGTGTGTGTGTACGTGTACACTTGTGTCGTTGAGTTCGTTTTGCTTCTTTAGACCATTGAAGAATAACTGTGTGTTTTACAGATAATGATGTACTAACTCAAAGGCAGTCAGTAGCTAAATCCTATAACCTTAAATAAAGTAAAGCTGCTCCCTCGTCCCTTCTGGGCCTCTGTACATGTGTGCTGGTGTTTGCAGAGACCCTGTCCTCTGACTGGATTTTACTGTTCTGGTTTGTTTTGGTTGACTCGGAATGTTTCTGGGAGCTGATGTGTTTCCTCCAGCCAATGACAGCACAGCAGGAGTGGATACTATTCAGTGATTGGACGTGATTCAGACTGTTGAATATGAAAATATAATCACAGTGATGTGAAACACCAAGTGGATAAAACTTGCTCTAACACGAGGGTGAACCTTGTGTTAGTTTTTGGTGCCTTCGTATGCTGTCGGACACCTCGGGAAAACAAGTTTCCGAGTTGTAAAATGCACACATGCACCTGCTAACTCGGAAACATAGAAAAGAATTAGGTGCCGACTTGCTGACTTAAAGTAAAATAAAATATAAAACATCACTTCCAAGTTAAATTCCACTGCGAATGTAACTTCGAGGGAGCTTCGTAGCATCCACGCTGTTTTTTGCTGTTGTAAGAACATTCAGACTTTCTGAAAACACTGAAGACTTATAAAGTCGGAAAATTGGACCAGTCGAGCAGCAGATAAATGCAGCGTTTTACTCACAGACAAGGAGTTGGTCTACTTCCTGGGGGACGAACCCGGCGGTTAACTTGTGTTAGCGTGCGTTAGCTTGCAATGTAGGTAAAAACAATAAATGTAAACACTACGTTCAGCAGTGAGTGAGAGCTTCTGGTTGAGATGAGGACAGGGGGACGGGCCAGCTCCACCTCTCAGCAGACATGTAAACTGGAGAGTTGTTAGTTTGTATTGTGGGTTTTGCAAACGCTGCATATTGTAATAAGAGGTTTGTAGCAGCAGCAGAATATGAAGTGCAAGTGTTTGTCTTCTGGTAACCAACCAAACACCTGTTATTAAATGGGCCTCCTAAAAGTCATGACTAAATCTCGACTTACCAGTCATTGAGCTAATCTGTCTCGCAACCAACACTGGCTTCAGTTCTGTGTGCAAACTGTTATATAAGAAACAACAAAGAGCTCTGCAGCTCAGCGAGACAGAAAACCAACAGGACTACTGCCAACAGGCACGCACAATAAAGCAGGTAATTTGATTGTAGTCAACGCCTATAAAATCTGTACACAGTGTTTTGTAACATTCTGCTTTGACACACCGAGTTGACGTGAGAATGTACGCACGTACGCATGCACATGCACACACACACACACACACACACACTCACGCATGCTCACACACATGCATGCACAGTTACTAAGAGATGATATAAACTATTTAATGCAGACAAACATTCATGAAATCTCATAGGAGGATTTCTCGTAACTTTTAATCTTGTGCTATCATGAAGTTCAAATATGTGGATTTAAATAAACCGCCTTGACTACTTTATGATTTATACTCAGAGATAGAGATATATTAGATTCAGGTGTTCCATATTACCAGTTGCCTGTACTTGTTAGTGCGCATGCCTCAAGTGCTGAAACTGCAGTCCTCCAATCAGGCGGCCCGAGTTCGAATTTGTCTTTCATGGTATAACATTCCCCTCTCTCTCTCTGATTTCTATCTCTATCCACTGTCCTGTTGCAAAAATCAAAGCCACAAAATAAATCTTAAAAAAAAAAGAACAAATTAATGCATTTATTTCTTTAATCACAACTGATCTCATGCTCTTTTGTCCCTTTAGGCTCACCGTAGACAGTGGTCATCAAAAGAAGGACACTGCTGCATCTTTGAATGTCTCATTTCACTTTAACAAACTCTCAGACAGCTCAGCTGACCAGTCCAAAGTCATGTCCACCTGATGACATCACACATTGACCTTTGTTACCGTTCCTGTAGGAGCCATTTTTTGTTTATTGTTATTGGCATGTTATTTAGTTTAGATATTTCTTGTATATTATTTTCCACTAGGGACACTGAAGGCACGGGGGTGTGTATATATAGGAGCATAGGTGACAGGAAGGGGAGGGAACAGGTAGGGGGAGCACAAACAGTTCTCACCAGACCAGCATCAAGTCAGACCAGCACTCATGTCAGACCAGCACTCATGTCAGACCAGCACTAAGAAAACCACTGGAAAATGGTAGATTTATCAATTTATCATCATCAATTCACTACAATAAACCGTCATGTCAACAATAATTACAACTGGACTCTCATGATTTGCCTCTGCGTTAAACTTCATCCCTGCCTGCCTGTTAATGGCAATCAATAAAAAGGAGGTACAAAATGGAAAAATTGCCATTACAGTTCCTTTGAGCTGTTTGACCTCATGAAGACAGTACAAATAGGGGAGCCAGATGGCCTAGTGGTTATGTCTCGCACCCCATGTACAGAGGCTGTAGTCCTTGTTGCAGAGACGTGTCACCCCCTCCCAACACTAACTGTCTCTCAAAGATTTCCTCGACAATGAACGCAAAAAGGTCCAAAAAAATAAATCAAACGTGATTGTACATGCAATGACAGCATATTTTCCATCATAACTTTGATGTGAAATATGCTCAGCTGTATGTTAGCATGTTAGCAGTGTGTGCCTACTTTAAAATCATGAGACGTAAAGATGAAATAATCACTGCCATACCTGCCAATGCCTTTGTGCAAATGCTTGTCTTGCAGTGTTGTGAGTCTGTGCAGCTTAAAGACGCCTGAGACGCCTCTCTGTTATCAACTTGTTGCTTAAACTGTCGCAGGTTCCTCAAGCTCCACGTTTTCACCATCACTCCACGAGCTGATTTCTGTCTCTCCCCGTTGGACGTGTTTATCATGCCACACTCACACATGCTGCAGGTGTGACGTTGTGTGTCAGAGCAGATTGCGTGCTGCTCCTGCAAACTAGGAGGGATAATTGCAGGTGAGCTATTATGAATGTAAAATTACTTTAATGTGTGATGAACCACATTCAAGTCAAGGATTAAAGTGAAACCTTTCTATTGTTAACCTAATGATTCCTCCTCAGGCAAAAAAGTGCGAGCACGACAGCTCAGACGTAATTAAAAGCTGCAGAGATAAGGCTCTGACCAGAAGCTACTGTCACGGCTTCATCACGTTATAAACAAGTGGTTACTACTTCCTGCTGCGGAGAGGAAGTGAGCCAGTCAGAGGTGGTGGGTTGTGGGTATTATCTCTCCAGGTGAACAGAGCAGCGTACAGCCTGAGGATATCTGACGGCACGCTCGCAGAGACAGTCTGCCCTACACACACACACACACACTTCAAAGCACCTCGTGTTTACATATCAATTATAAAGAATCAGATTCCAAGTTTAATATACACACAACTCTCCACACTTCAAAGCGTGTTGACACGCCATCCAGTGTGCCGTGTTTATGGACCTGGTCAACCTCATTCGGGGAGCACCTGGTTCAAGAGTGACGCCTGATCAAATCAGGGACAAATTTTTATCTGTCCTCTGCCGCGCTCACCTAGGGTTCAATTTTAGTACACTACTGTGGTTTATATCTAACCCCCAATTTCCACGTACTCTGTGCGCATCACGGTCTCTAAGCGGCACGGTTTTACACCATCAGACACCTGCCCCAGTGGATCAGTTTTGCTGAACACACATCACTGAAGAACTACAAGTTCACTGGACAGCTACAAGGTCACAGGAGAACTACAAGGTCACAGGAGAACTACAAGATCACAGGAGAACTACAAGTTCACAGAAGAACTACAAGTTCACAGAAGAACTACAAGATCACAGAAGAACTACAAGTTCACAGAAGAACTACAAGATCACAGAAGAACTACAAGATCACAGAAGAACTACAAGTTCACAGAAGAACTACAAGATCACAGAAGAACTACAAGTTCACAGAAGAACTACAAGATCACAGAAAAACTACAAGTTCACAGAAGAACTACAAGTTCACAGAAGAACTACAAGATCACAGAAGAACTACAAGTTCACAGAAGAACTACAAGTTCACAGAAGAACTACAAGATCACAGAAGAACTACAAGTTCACAGAAGAACTACAAGATCACAGAAAAACTACAAGTTCACAGAAGAACTACAAGTTCACAGAAGAACTACAAGATCACAGAAGAACTACAAGTTCACAGAAGAACTACAAGTTCACAGAAGAACTACAAGATCACAGGAGAACTACAAGTTCACAGAAGAACTACAAGATCACAGGAGAACTACAAGATCACAGAAGAACTACAAGATCACAGGAGAACTACAAGATCACAGGAGAACTACAAGATCACAGGAGAACTACAAGATCACAGGAGAACTACAAGATCACAGGAGAACTACACTCTCTCTGAAGATGATTTTGTTGTTTGTTCGGTCCCTTTTTTGTTGTAATGTTAATAAAGTGATGGAATTTAAAATCCAACAAAATATTTGGGTTTTTTTTTACTCGTCTTACTTGTCTTGGTCTCCATCACTGACAGGTTATTTATCCATGTCATCACTGTGATTAGAAGGAAAACGCCTCTTTGTAAAAGAATGAATAACTTCAATTCATTCATTATTTCCTGTTTATCACCCGTCACGTCGACAACCTTCCCGGTGGAACGTCAAAGTGAGAGACTCTCCCCCTGCACACTATATGAGGATTTTTTCTGTCATATATATGGTCTGGGACCTGGAGCACTCTGGTCCCTGGTGTGTCTTGGTGTCTATGTGGTCTTGACTACAGGTACAGGCAGGACTAGTTTTACTCTGGAGAGATTCAGGGAGTAGCAGTAATAAAGGATGTTTTCTATAATAAATATGAACATACATTTACGTTTTAAACACAACTGTGTGAACGTTGAAGCATTGGGACAAAGTTTGATCTGTCAAAATCAAACACAGATAAAAGTGGTGACTATAAATGTCGTTGACACTGCAAGAAAATACGAAATATTCCAATCAAAGGCTCGCATTGAAAACACTATTTAAAACATATCTCCTTATCTTAAAACAACTTGCTGGGATATTCTGCCCTTCAAAGTCCTCCTTTAATGACACACTTACGTAACCACCTCCATATTAAATCGCCCACTTTTGATCCTGACCCACATATCTCACTATCTGTGAACGCTTGTTTATTGCTCTGCCAGCGTCCAATTGGATTGATGCAGATAAAGACTTTGACTAAGTCTGTGTGCTTATTATGTAGTCCTTTGACTTCAGAGTCAATGATTGATTGATGTAAGATCTCATCATTTGGTCACTTACTCCGTGTCCTGACTCTAAACTGTATGAAGCCGTGTGTGGATCACTCCATCCTTAAGATACGATCGTCATGGGGGATCAGTGTTTGATATCTCAGGATAGCAGTATAATAGAGCTGTTATATCATGAAAGTTGGTAGACAAACAGGCCTAATATGCACAATGTGGTAAATTGGTATCAGCGTTATTGAATTAATCAAGCAGTGATAACACGTCATCTCTTCTGGTTGAAGAGAACTTGAATTTCCCTTGGGATCAATAAGTAACAGTATCTATCTATCTATCTATCTATCTATCTATCTATCTATCTATCTATCTATCTATCTATCTATCTATCTATCTATTTAGTACAAGAGGAACGACTGATGTGTTTACATGTGGATCACAGATTTGAGAACATTTATGAGCAACACTATCAGCCCAGGTTGAGTTTTATATTCAAAGTCAAATAGCAGCACCTATTTTACTTGTAATAAGCTCTGCCTTTAAAGGTCCAAACATTTAAAGGACCATTCAGTGAGCTGTGTTGTGAGTGAAATGATAAGGTGAGCTTACTCTCTGATTAGACATTGAGGAAACATGCTGTGTTGTCTCTGACAACAATGCAGCAGCCAGTATGTCCTCCTCCTAACTTTAGATTCTGGTCCTGAATGGTCTTGATTTGTTTGGAGCAGGCGGTTTTAAGGCACTCCAATACGACCGTTTTGGACGCCCCTCAGTTTGTCAGATATGAGAGCAGTTATCAGGTCAAAGCAACAGGTGTTGTAGTGATGGAAGCGGGCAGTGGAACTGGTTCAGATAGAAGTGATTGTACCCGACCTAAAAAGCCTCTGCATGTTTCTAATAAGCTCCAGCAGCAGAAAGCTGCTCTAACTAGGATCAATGTTGGAGAGAGGTTAGAACGCAGAAAGGTTTACAGACCGATGCAGAGCTGGCTAAACACTGAAGCTTCAGTGTCCACCACATGGTAACCTGCGTGAGCATCCATTTTGGAGGACAGCTCTGTGTAATGTTTTGAATTTATACTGCAGTACCTATTTTAAACACTAGATGTCAGAGTTACATATTGCTCCTTTAATCCTTTAATTATTTTTTTATTTCAGAGTGTCATTTCTTTTGTTGTTACTTTTTCTAATTACAAAACTAACAAATTAGAGATGGGAAAAATGTGCTAATTTATTACACAAAAGATTGCAATCAAAACCTTGAAATAATTTTAAGGTCTCAAAACTTGGACTGTGGTGAATACCATTTTTTTGGCTCTGGATATTCAGTAGCTATTAACAGCAAATAGTCTGTGAATATCCGGAGGGGGGGTAGGGGGTGTGCGGCATGGCCCACGGTCACCGTGCACTACACCCACCCCCTCCCCTCTAAAGCCACGCCCCTCTCTTACATGCACGAGTGCTGTTGCTCCAGTATAATCTTTGTCATGACGGTGATGAACTTTAAGTGTGAGCGAGAGCGCGCAAGGGTTAGAGAGCGAGCAGGGAGACGGGGAGGCGTGATTGGTGCATCAGATTGGTACCTTGTGGCAGACATTGGTCGAAGTTTTACAGGCTTACAAACTGCTACAGTTTCTTTGAACACATGAATTATTATTTCTGTCAGGACCTAAAGACAACTTAAACCACATTCTTAAGAAGAATTGTAACCCTGCTTTTAAGACTGAATGGCTGCTGTTCAAATCGTGTATGATACACAGTGGCCTTACATGAGAAGCAGCATCACTGAAAAATGTAATCCGCAAACACAAACCTTCATGGGTTGAGTTGAAGCACTTGTTTTTTACTTCTGTACTGTTTATGCACTCGAACCACACAAAAGCAAAATGAATGCAAACAGAAAGGCTTATACAAAGATATGTGAGAGGGTGAGGTACCTGCTGAGCACATTTTAGCAAACACGTGCATGTTCATGCAGGGGAGGGAGGGAGAGAGAGAGAGAGAGAGAGAGAGAGAGAGAGAGAGAGAGAGAGAGAGAGAGAGAGAGAGAGAGAGAGAGAGAGAGAGAGAGAGAGAGAGAGAGAGAGAGAGAGAGCTATGGGGAGACAAAAAGGACTGAGGGAGTGCTCAGATAGGACTTCAGTGCTGGGACATGTCTTGAAGCTGAAACTGTGGCTGTGGCCTTTTTGGAAAGACTCCAGGCCTTGTAATGCAGGTCTCCCTTTGATAATGGGCCACAGTATGTGTAAGATCGTTGGGCTGCAGCCAAGGTACACAGCCTATTGCTAATAGTTAACAGAGTGGGCAAACAGTGGAAGTCAGAGGCATGGAGGTAGGTCAGAGAGCTGCACTAAAGACACACTGCTGTCCTCCGGCAGCACAACCCCTCCCTCCCTCTCCCCTCCCTCTCTTAGATGGACCTGGCACTGCTCTGGGACTCTTGGCTCACCTCCTGGGTCTTAGTTTTGAATTGCAGCTTCGTAAACAGCCTGTTGACTCATATGGGACAAAGTGCTAAAACAAGCACAGCGCAGGACTTTTATTCATAAAATACTGCAGGATGTAAATGGGCTCAAACTGACAGCCTGATGAGTTTGAATTGTGATTAAATAAATAAAAAAAATCACATTAACAATGTTATTTAGTATTTTATTGGCTGACTTGTTGTTTTGATTTTAATAATGGATCAGATTAGAAATGACATCAATCAAAAGTGAGCGACTGCTAACATGCACTCATTTCCACTCGGTCAAATGCACAAAGTGGATACACAGACATGGAAAACACTAAATCCTCCTCGGAGAACATTCCAAGCATGTACATGTACACACGTGTGTAAAATGGAAAGAATGCACGGACGCACCGGGCGAACGCCATCGTTAATGCAGCGATAGAGGAAGACCATCAAAGCCTTAGAATTAACTCAGGTGTGATCATCATCATCCTCCTGATCCACTCGTGACACGTTAACATGCTAACTGTGATTCATCACTCGCCTGTTTGCCCCCGCTGTTTCTAGCGAAGGAGACGGACACTATGGCGACGATGGCTCACTGTTGGTGCTGCTGATGAGCTCACTGGTGTGTCAGGGCATTTAGTGATTCATTTCCTGCCGGACAAACATTGCTAGTTTTACACAGGTTACCTGAAAACATTCAACAATAACCACGATTTTTAGCGTTGCATAACAGAGCATGAAACACGATCCACTCGAGAAACGGCGTATGCACACACAAATCCCTTTATCCGTGGTTAAGTCAAAGTAACCTTTCATATATAAGAGTTCCTTGTTTTCTTTCAGAATAAAAGCAGGACTGTATCCAAACAGGAAGTAACATACACCTACAGAGTACACGATTCAAAATAAGAGCAAATGATGGAAAAAAAAAACATTTAAAATGTGTTTTTTTTCCTGACAGCTCTGGTTATGATCCACACTGACATGCTCCGCTTCACAGGTTTATTTTCAGACTATTATTCACAAAGACGCAGAGCTGTGCAAACAGGGTTTTGACTCGGTGACATTAGTGGAACATTTTGTGTCATCTGTGTCCACGACTATTAGTGGCTGACCATGTCACATCTCATTTGGCAGACATTGTAAATATTATGCCGTGTCTGTGACCACAGAGTTGGCGTTCTCTCCATGTAAAAGTCAATCTTGTGCTGGTACGAGTGTGTAGGTGTCTGTGTGTGTGTGTTTGTGTGTGTTTACATTCTGCTTTTAAGTATCCCTGCGTGTCCCAGACAGTCCAAGGACTCGGGAGTAGTAGACATGTCATTACTGGACGCTCTGCCAACCTGCTGCGCTAATCTCAGAGTGAGCAGACCAAACAGCGAACCACACACAGCTCTGCTTTAGTCTTCAGAGCTGCCTCTCAGCGCTGCTGCGGTGAAACGCTGTGCTCGAGCTAACCTAGGGCCCAGAACAAAGAGCGACACCAAGCTCTGCTCCGCTCCCGCACAGCAATCTGGGGGTTTAAATAGCAGGCTGGGAGATTGAGGCTTGGCCACCACAGCCACCAACAGACCATATGACTCCATACAGCCCTAAAAACATGCCTTGTTAGCTCTCAAGTATTCTTTTTCTGCTTCTTTTCAGTGGAAGTTATCAGGTAAACGGCCCTGTTCCCTCAAATAAAGCCTGCCTTTTGATCCGCCCACCTGACTCCAGTGAGGCGGTGTGCACTAAAGGCGCCTGACACGAAAGCAGGCTCTGCTTTGTTTTTTTGCTTTCAGACAGCGGGAGAGTTTATGTTGGAGAAATGTCAGCTCATTTTAAGCGTAAAGCACTTTGTTACTTAGTTAAAAGTACTATATAAATAAAGTTATTCTGGAACAGGTTATGTAACGCAGACGCAGATGATACATAGTCGGCTTTATCACTTCCACACAAAGTCCCCGTCTGCGGTCAAGGCCAGTGGTAGAAAATAATGTCAAAGTGGAAAACCAACACAGGCATGAAAGAGCAAAGATAGTCAGGCATATTCAGGGTGAGTTCAGCGATGAAGTCCTTTGGTTTTTACGTTGCAGTTCGTGTCGGGTAAAGCACGCTGCAGAGGGTTAAACACAGGCGGAGTCAGCGACTGTCCCAGCCTCTCTCAGAGCACCCTAAACAGCAGACTGTCAGCAATCCCGCTGGGTGCCAAGGTATTTACTTAGCACAAGAGAGAGAGAGGCACAGTGAGGGACGGCGTCTAATTAGGAGCAGGCAGTCAGGAGGTCATGGCCAATTGACGTGTGTTCCCTAGATACACAGTCCTCTTCTGAGAGCGGCGGGACGGTGTACAGTCAAGTTGGGGTTTTACAGTTTTTGGAGCATGCAGCGAGGTCAGTGCATGGCTGTGCTGAATCAGTCTCTCCACCTGGGGTAAAACTAATAATCCTCTGGTGGCAGCTTTGTTAGCGCGAGCTTCAAAGAAGCGGTCAAGTGTTTGCACTCGATAAAGACCTCTGACACGGTCGAAGAGCGAAAACAGAGCCCTGAAGACATTATTATGGAGAGTGTGCCGTCAAAGTGAGGTGTGCTTTAAATCATATGTGCTTTTTCTCTGTTTACATGTTTGTTTTTATTTATTGATTCAGGCAGATTAAGATGTGCAGCAGTGTGTCATAGAAAATATAAACTCTGTTCACAGTCACTGATTACTCTGATGCATCACGTGGAGCCTGTAGTGGCAAATTCCCAAAAACAAAAAGCAGTTTTACAGAAACGCTAAAGTTAACAAACAACCACTGATGCACCGCTGCAGCAGGTTTATACGCAGATAAGAAGTTCAATTCAGAAGATGCAAACACACATTTCATGCCGCACGTCAATAATCAAGGAAAAGACCCGTTTCTCTTTCTGGTGCATCACCGCCTCCAACCTTCACATGCTTTCCATCAGCCTCAGTGCTCGGGGAGTCGCCTCTTTGTTTGTTTACAAAGATCACTCAAATTAAATGTAAAATAACTAAATCTACTTGATGAAAGAACTCCTACAGAGCCCTTACAAGACCACCACAGAGTCCCCCTAGTGGACACTAAAGTACGGTATGTAGGTCAAGTTGATGTATATAGAATAGAAGTCACAACGCGTTGCAGTGATCACTTCATATCATACTGTTAAGTCTCGTCCCTGGAGGAATAGAAACACTGTACACGGTCACTGATTCTTCTGATGCATCATGTGGTTAAACGCCTCAACATTAGGAGCAGCGTGGTTGGCTATCAAATAAAGTTGTTGTATAATGTTTGATCGTGTGCTAACAAGTGTTTTGTTGTTATGTATTTATATTCATTAAAAGGTCAATCGACATTATCTGGAGAGTAAGGATGGGTACGACATGACTCAAGTCACGTATCATTTCTCGTGCAGACATACGACATCAATCGAGATCTAACTGAACATACTTCGTTTGAAAACAAAAACTGTGCAAAGAGGCCATCAGTTTCATTCAACACAAACACACACACACACACACACACACACACTGCGAACCAGATTACAGAAACAACAGCCGCTTTACGGCAGCTACTGCGAGTCTCGAGGAACACTCCACAGGGTGAGAGCACATTTATAAAACAATACTGAAGATGACGATAATGTGCATATCGTCGTATCGCCACAGAAATACTAGTTTGATGTCTCCCCACATGAGACCAGCAGAGACAGGAAGTCTGCATCGCATCATGAGCTAACCCTGTACGCACACATCAATGTGACGATGCCAGAGAGAGGACGAGATGTTTGAGGAAAGAGCAGCAGAGTGTGTGTTACTCGTGCACAGACTCATGTTACCATCACTTGTCATTTCATCCAGATGTGAGATTTAAAGACTGCTGGAAACAAATGGACTTGTAGAGATTTTTCACGTCATGCATGATGACTAAGTGTGACCTGGATCACTGTGCTAAATGAACAGGTAACAGCTGTGAATGGAGTGTGTAAAATGCATCCATGTGCACGTAGGACATGAGATCATGTGACAACAGTTCAAGTCCTCCCAGGGGAGTCACATGGGACTTTGTGTCTCTACAGGCCGGATTGTGCATTTTCAACCAAACACCCTGCAGGGGAAGAGGAAAGTCTCACTGCAGGTGAGCGCAGACGAACACATCAGTTACACGCGGGCAGACATGCTAACCCTTTGTCTGATTCAGAAGCATGCACTTTTCATTTAGTCCGACTGAGAGAACAGCCATCCATCATGCTGGCAGGCATGTGACTGGCTGTATGATGATCAGCCACGTTCACAGAGTAATCATTCACCTCCCGCTCATGCTGCAGTCATTAGCAACAGGCTAGTGGCTACAGAGGGAATAAATATGGCGTGGTTTCAAGCAAGTCATTTTCAGATTACAGAGTTTTAAATAACTACGCTCTAAATTAAAAACACTGACTCTTCAGCAAACAAAACATCAGTGATTGTTCTGTTAAATCTATCTGGAAGTGGCATCTCGTTCTTTGTACCTCTTCAGTGAAAAAGGGAAACTGATAAAGATCACTAAATTCTCTGGATTAACAACCAATGATCTGAGTAACCGTTAATGCAAAAGTAATATGGATCCGGAAATGTCTTAAAAATGTAGTCCAGGGTTAATGAGCCAAAATAGTTCCGTTTTATGTAGGGCAGTCAAACGACTACAATTTTAACAACGGTTAATCGCTAAATTTAAATAGTTAAGCACGAGTCATCACATTTTTAATCGCTTGTTTGAAATTCCATTATTTTGTTTTTGAAAATAACTAGAGTTAGGCTTTTATTTTGAAGTCTTGTCTTAAACTGAGAGTACTTTACTTGCTTTTATTTTGAAAAACAGTAAGGCCCTTCTGTTCGAGTGAAGATTAGGACTGGGAGTTAAGCCCAGAAACAGGAAGTGGTTAGGGATCCCAAAGTGATCAGCTCAGAGGAACGGTAGCAAAGGTCAATGTGTGATGCCCAACCAATCAGAGACGTCGCTGTGACACTATAATAATGGGTAGTGTAGTTCTCTTACCCGACATTGTGAATAAATCTTGCTTGTCTTTAAACAAGGTTGACGAGCTTGTTCCTCCTACAGGAGCACAAACCATCGTTTCACACTCGGGTTGCTCGTGGTCAGTCGACCTGTTAAGGTTATGACATCGTGGCGAATAATCAAGTCGGCTGCTGAGATCATGAATGGGATTTTCACCTCTGGAAAAAAACACTTTTGAGTCCTTTTAAAGTAAGTGCTGATTGATACTGTAGTTTTGAACTGAGAGCCAATCAGACTTCTTCAGACTGATATTTGCCATTTGTACTCGGCTTTACTAATTCAATTAAATTAAAGTGTAAATCTGTGAGGTATGTCGGTCATTATGAAGACTAGCCCTGAAGCTTTTCTGAGAAAAAGATAAAAAAAGAGGTCAAAACAGGGACATGCTGGTTACAGTTTGGAAGTGACCATGTGACTTTTAGAGACATAAAGCATTTTTTGTCAGCAGAGTTATCTCCCTGGATCTGGGGTTACAATATGGCTTTTGTAGTCATGCAGCACTGAGAGATCTAAGTCACTTTGATCCTGCTTAATAGAGTTTGGTAAATGATCTCAGTACAGGAGCTCCGCCTCCTCCGCACATACACACAGAGGCTGTGAACACAGTCACAATGGCTCAGTCATGCTTGCACACACACACGCGCACACACACACACACACACACACACACACACACAAGAGCCAGACCGTCGCACAGGTGAAAGCTCCTCTTCTTGCGGATCGTTGAGCCAAGCGTTCAAGCAGAAAAGTAGAAAATGTGCTTCCTCTCAGACCGTGCTCTCTGGATGTTTTGCTTTTTGACAATTGCACTCTGCAGGGCTGATGCAAACGTGCCAGTCCTTCACATCTAGTAAAAAATACTTTCAGCTTCTCATACGTGAATCAAATAACTTGGTATGAAATTTCATTGCTGGGAGGTGATTGCTGTGTTTGCCAAAGCGGCGAGCACAAAGCCGTGGAGAGGGAAAAAAAGTGAGTGAAGGAGCCGCAGGGAGCTGAAGAGAGGGAGGGAGTGTGTCGGAGAGCATTTATCTGTGGTATGGTGATGACTCTTTTCCTCCAAGCTCTCAGCAAACTAAGCGCTTCCTGCCTTTTGAGTTCACGTAGCCATATTTGTCCTTGAAAGCAGAGCACAAGCAATGAATTACGAGCGTTTTAAAGAGCCGTCAAGAAACAAGAGAGGGCTGGTTGGAAGAGAGGAGGTGAGGAGGAGGAGGAATTTGACGCAGCGTGGTGAGAAAAAAAAAAGGAGCAAGACAAACAGAAATATGAAGAAAAAAACAGAAGAGGAACTTCGGAGCGTTTGATGTTAGCGGTGGCTCCTGACGCAACAGGCTGGGCTAAAGTATCATCGAGTGACTTCAATAAAGTCAACACTTTAGTTTGGCTCGAATTAAAAGAATATTAGCCGTCTACTGATAAGACAGCAGGATAAAGGAGGCCCCGAGTGATTACAGAAGTTCAATCATTAAACAAACTGTACAACATACTGAAACTTCCAAGACAGGATGTTAGGAATCTTTAGTAAACCAGGATTTCAGTGGTTCAATTCACATTATTTAAGGTTGGCTTTGACTCGTACAAAACGTGAAGATATCTTTACCAGACAAAAAACCATGAATACAAATACCTGGGACAAGATTTTCATTGAAAATCTTTAATGCCCTACAGTATGTAACCTTTCAATGGAAAACTGTGTCTGGCATTTAGCATTTGTTAGGGGCCCATATTCTTCTAAATACTCTTCTCCATGTTTCTCTAACTCTATTACGTGTCCCTAATCTGTCTACAAACCCCCCAATGAAGACTTTAGCCTGCTCCACTTGTCAGAAAATGTGTGCTCAACCAGGCTGTTTCAGATATTTTTCCTTCATGACATCACAAAGGGCAGTAGCCCCTCCCCCAGGTGGGTGACACTCCCACAGCTAGGTGTTTGTTCTGCCCTCTGAGTCTGCCTTCTCACAGTAAACAATAGGGCATGGAGAGAGAAAGCCAGAACCACCCAACCCCTTCTAGAGAGAGGGCGTGGTCAGACACAGCTCATTTACATTTAAAGATACAGACACAGAAACAGCCTGTTATAAGCAGGGCTGAAATAGAGGGGTTTATAGACATGATCAAATACAGGATCAGAGTGGATTTACAACAACACACTTCACAAACATGTTTTAAGGAGCTCTGAGACTTATTTATACTGATTTAAGAGGTGGAGAATATGTGACCTTTAAGTCTTATCAGTCCACAGTATGTGTGACAAAAAAAAAATGTTGGCAATGCATTGTGAAAATGTAAGTAAGCCTTCACCTAGTGGGGAATACAAACAAAGTCAACCTCCCGTCAAAAGCATTCTCCTGCCACATGGTGCAATCGTCATCTGTCGCAACATGCTTCTTTGCAAATCTCCATAAATGTGGCCTTGATCCCCGGGGAAGGGATAGCTTGGCCTGCACTCTCCCCATGGATCAGCAGGCTTTCCAGTGTACTCCCAGCGGATTGGTTTCAACTGGATGCTTTAGGACAGGTGCTTCACTTGACCTGCACTGTCAGGATACATTCAGAAAGGTCACTCGAGATACTCATCTCATTTAGAATGCCAAAATGCAAAGATATTCGCAAATGTTTAACCCTGGGCATTTTTACATAATTGAATTGCACTGACCCTGAATGCACCCTTTGCCCTGCCTGGCCCTGTGTCAGGTGCGGCAGCTTCAAAGGGAAAGGAACGTATGTGTGTGTGTGCCTGTGTGTAGAAGTGAGGGCGTGCATATGTTCTTTCAGAGTTGGCAGTGACTCATTCCTCTCTATTGTCGTGGATGCATGGCACATAATGGCACAACTTAAAAGAGCTTCGAACATTTGCTGCTCCTTCAGCAGCCCCCGGGGTTTCTCAGTGGGGGCGAGACAATAAAAGGGCTCAAAAAGCAGAGTGAGAAAAGGCCTGCATCATTAACATTTTAATCTGTATGTTTATTTGAGTGTTCTGCACCACTCCATCCGAGTTCACTGAAGTGTGTGAGGTTAAAAACACACAAACCAAGAGCTGTAAAAGACAAGCCCTCACTTTAAACAGAGGATTCTAACCCTGTTTGTTTCAGCTCTCATGTTTCCTCTTCCGTCCTCTCCAGATCCGTCTGTCTGAGTGCCGTTTCAAGGATAAGTCCAGTGGAAATGCCTTTACCATATTGCGTTGTGTGCGACTATACTCTGAATATAAGCTGCACATGGGTGCAGAATTTAGTTAAGACTCTTTTACGCAGATGTACAATATGATGAACGAAAGTGGTCGGGGCAGAATACAGAAGCTACAGAGTCTCTCTCTTGTTATGCGTCTGAGGAAAGCAATGAAAAGTCGAAAAGAATGTGTTGTATAACGTTCACGAATTCCAGACCTGGTCTAATGACTTAAAAAGAAGGGGGCCGGCAGGATTAAGAGATTTGCCATGTTTCCTCTACCTGCCTCTCCCTTCTTCTCAGTGCCCTGAGAAACATCTCGACAGCATCTCTAGTGGAGACGACTGGACAACACAGTGCTAACCGCTGCTCGGGGCTGCAGCTCTGTCAGATCCCTGCGCAGGAGAAACCATTAGTCCAGAGAGCGTCTGAAATGTTGGACACATGAGGGGGTCCGTTGGTGGTTGGAGCCAGAGGCAGCAGAGAACTGTAGTCTCAGATCACAGAGAGGAAGGAGATGACAGAGAAGCAGGCAGGCTGAGCTAAAGGCCATATGGAAGAGTAGAAGACAAACACGTCCTGACAGCAGATCTGTGAGAGCTTGTCCACAATAAGAATGTGAATGATCAACAGCACCGAGCATGATTCTTCTGTTTATGTTCTGGCTTTAAAGTTGAAAGTAGGAGCCAGTGTTGCTGAAGGGAAGGTGGGACGGGCTGATTGCTGCTGCTAACGTTCAGGTCTCATATCAGTGTCCATGACCCCGGATATGGAAGAGTTCTGCTGGCGAGAAATGAGGACGGACGATAAAGCTGATTTCAGAGCAGCATTCTTCCATGTTGACTGAATTAAAAGAAAACATGAAAATCTGAATTTGGGGAGTTTTGCTCAAGGTGTGGATTTTTACCTGATCACAAGTTCATTAGAAAAGCACGAAGTATGAAGCTGAATGATTTCTGATTTATATGCATCGGAATATTTAAGTGAGAGAAAGCAGAGAAATGTATGAGAACGTTTACATTTTTTGTCCATGGGTCGCTGGTAGCGTAGTGGTAAGAGCATGCACCTCATGTACAGAGGCCATCGCCTTCAAGCAACCAGCCCAGGTTGGAATCTAACCCAGTGGCTCCTTTTCTTGCATGTAATATCCATAAAATCCTTCAGACATTTAGAATTGAATTGAAAGATTTTGTTGCATTCTAAAAACTTTTTCAACATATTTTGACCAAATCTCAGAAAATCATTGAACCTAATACTGTATAGATATTCCTTTAAACAAATAAAGTCATCAACATACCATACGTCAAACGTGCGACAGTTAAGATTCCAAGTCAGGCTACGATAGCCAATGAGAGCGAGCAGACCAGGAAGCCTCACCAATCAAATGTCCTGTTCTTACACAAAGACGGCAGCGAACATACCGAGCCCTGAGGAATATTGAAAAAAGCAGATAGTGGATCAATCCAACGAGATTTTGAGATCTTGTGTCTGCGCAATTGTAACTACCAACAGCAGGTGTGTGTGTGTGTGTGTGTGTGTGTGTGTGTGTGTGTGTGTGTGTGTGTGTGTGTGTGTACAGAAGATTATAATCTTTTTCAGTTCAGACCATCCTCTTGTCTATGATCTCACAGACACAAGATTGGAAAACCAGCCTCAGGACCCTGCACACACTCTCGGACCCTCTCAAAAAAAAAAAAAGACATCATTTATATTCTCAGATATGATTAAATGTTATGTTATATAAACAAAAGCAGAACTATGCGCAGCAGCAGCTCCTCAGAGCGAAGCAGCGAGGAGCCCCAAGGAGCTGAGTCCAGGCTGTTATCTCATCCAGGGAGATAGGAAGTATGGACAGGAAATCTACAGGGAGGGGGAGGAGGGGGCCCATATGGGAAGTGCAGAGTAAACAATCCCTGTTTTTTAATCATCCCAGCTCACGTTCGGAACTGGACCCTCTTTGATGTTCTCCCTCAGCGCCCCCTCCGCCCTCCCATCCCTCACTCCCAAACGGCCCGCGCAGAGGGCCAGGCAGGGAAATGTGCAGATAGTGTCCTCTGGCAGTGGAGGGCTCAGAGAGAGAGAGAGAGACAGGGAGGCTTTCAGTACCTTGTGGGACACTGAGAAAGGAGACGAAAGAATGTGAAGTGGTGCAGAGTTAACTGATGTTCAGGCAATTGCCTGGTCCGCCTTAATTATAGCCAATGTATTTAAGGGATCTCTCAAAGGTCGATTCAACGTTTCAAAATAAGAAAGGAAAGTCAAGAGAGCAGCTTTTATTGCTGTGCTTCACTGGGGTCCGATTCCAGACGGAGGATAAACCCAAACTTCTTCTCTGAGCAGAGAACAGTCCACAATCCCCTCGAGTTCAAAGCTATCCCAGAAGCCTTTGTACTTCTCCTCTGAGCACAATGTAAGCTTCATTTTGGAAAGGGGGGAGAGTCAGAATTCCTCAGCACTTGTATTTGTCCAAATAGCGCTGGCCAGACCCCAGCCAGTGTTCCAATGAACGTGTCCATTCAGAGGACAGGGCAAGCTTCCAGCCAGATCACAGTTTAGTGGATCATAGAGATACATACCAAAACTTACCAGGTCACATACAGAGTCTTATGACTTGACTACACAGAGTACAACAGGGGACATCTTAGTTACTGATGTGTCGGTAAACAGTCAAAACGGGATCTGATCATTTGAGGAATGCGAACGTTAAACAAGTAGCCCTTAGTTTCACCTATTAGTTGTATGTTTATCAAATTGTTTTAATGATCTAAAGACATATTTCTTTTGTCAAATTTAACAGATGTTTTAACTTCAATTTCCCTCTGGACCAATAAAGTATGTATGTATGTACAGTATGCATGTATGTATGTATCCACCTTTCTTACCATTGACAATAATTACTTTACAGAGACATAATAAAGTGTAATAAGGAACCTATAGTAAACATTCGAGATGCACAATCCACTTCTTTCCGTTCAGATCCAAAACTGATACCAATTTTTTTTTTCATCATAATTTATCATGTGTTTGTTGAATTATGTGTAAGGCTCCATAAAGCTGCTGCTTTTTGACCAAAACTAAACAAATTAAATTCATGAAAATGATATTTACATTCCAAAGAAATGTACTTGAACTCTGTGCTGGCTTCACATACAAACAGGAAGCAGCCTTAGTATTCGCTCTATACTCATGACTGCATGGCGACACAGGCTTCAAACACCGCTGTGAAGTTTGCTTACACACACGTCGTTGGGCTGATCTCCTGCGTCGTTAAGACGCTCCACTAAGGGAGGTGAGGTGACCACCATGAAATAGCCCTGAACGTCTCCAAGACTGAGGAGGTCATTGGAGATTACAGGAGGGGAGGCTCTCACTCCCCCCTCACCATCAGCGGGACACGGGTGGAGATAGGCGACACATTTAAATATGTGCGGGTGAATTCTCAGAAGAGCCTGACAGGGGCTAATGACATCGCCCTGGTTTTCACAAAAGCCCAACAGAGACTGGTCAGCCTCAGACGCCTGAGTAAAATTTGGTCTGAGCCTCCAGATCCTCAGGGACGTCTGCAGGGGGACCACAGACAGCCTCCTGCTTCACCATCCGGAAACCCAGCAGCACCAGCACGGTGGTGCACACGGCCCGACACATCACTGGGTTTCAACTGCCCAGTCTGCAGAAGCTGTACGCCCAGCGGTGTCTCAAGAAGTCTCTGAGGATCATCAAGGACTCCACACATCCAAACAACAGCCTGAGGAGCAGCTTGTCTCACCAAGCCATCACTTTGAAATAAATACAACAATAACAGCCCAGTATATTTCTAAACATTATTTATCTACGTTTCTTTTTCTCTGCATTTTTATTACCCTTCAACTGATGTTTGTATTACCACTTACTTAATCGCTCTTTTATATTTGTACGCATTCAGGGCGACAATAAATATCTTGAATCTCGGAGAAGCCATGAACATAAAGCGGGACCATAAAGCAGCCTGCAGAAGCACTGAGGACCTGTTGGAACAGGCCTAAGCCTTAACAAAGAGTATCCTGCAGCATAACACCACCTCTGTGCACTGTGGGAAACGGCCTGGGAAGAGAGACTCGCACAAAAGTATACCTTCCAAGCCGTGGACAGAACCACAATCACAGGTTTGCCTAAGGGGAACAAGAATACAGAAGAGTGGACAAAACCGACTGGACAAACAAAAAGAAACAACCTGTTCTGAGGAGGAGAGAGAAAAATGTTAGTCTGACTGTGTGCACCATTCTTTACACCTTTAGGGAAACCAGGGCAGATACAGTATCACTTCTGCTACCACCCATGTGCACCCTAATAAGTATGTTCCTAAACCCTGCTGCTTTGTACTGGAGCCAGTGGAACAAAACTAAATAGCCTTCAGTTTTATAGAGGGGAAAAAAAAAACGACCAAAAGCTGGAAATCCCAGAAAGCTCGGGGTGTCTTTGATCTTAGCTTCACTTGTGATACACATCCATAACATGTTGTCACATCCACTACACACACACACACACACACACATTAAAGCCAAATAGAGTAAAAGAGAAGAGGAACATAGCGATGGCTTTCAGGGCACTTAATACGGGGCTTTCTCTGCTGAGAAGCCACGTAAATCCTTATCAATTATGGCAAACTGCAGCATCTGGCTCGCCATTCACCAAACCTCCCACGCCCGCTGAGTGAGAAGAGACAAGATCCTACAGTGCCTCATATCTGTCGTCCCGTTTCTTTGGAGACGGTAAATAAATTGACAGAGCCGCAGCTTTAGGGCCCAGGAACCCTAATCCACTCCTGAATCCTAAATATGCACGCTGAATAGAGCGCATACTTTACATGTGCAGGGTGGCGGCGGCATGCTTCTCTCTCTATATATTGTGCAAAAACACATTTTTGCTTCAATTAAGGGTTAGAATGGGTCCAAACATGATTCGCTGTGTTTCATAACTGTTTTCAACCACACCTTGATATTTAAACGTTGGAAGAACATTTGATGCCATAAATAGTTGCTGCAAAACAAAACTGACACCTTCAAAGGATACACCTATAAGACTGGCAACCACAGGCGTAAGTAAAA
Source organism: Symphodus melops (assembly GCF_947650265.1). Classification (NCBI taxonomy): domain Eukaryota; kingdom Metazoa; phylum Chordata; class Actinopteri; order Labriformes; family Labridae; genus Symphodus; species Symphodus melops. The sequence goes on along the minus strand of NC_136701.1, from coordinate 3,987,932 downwards.
ATAGACTGAAAACAAACTAAGTTCAATAAAACCTGAAAGTCAGCGCTGTGTCGATGTTCTGTCACTACATGCTGGGTGCTGTGAACAAAATGTGCGTGAATAGAGTTTTTAATGGCGTACAGCAACAAGTTCAGGTGTGTCCAAGTCCAAAACAGTCACCGTGCACAGAGGCACAGATGCACTGAGAGTCTCATTAAATGGAAGATCAAGTGAATGTGTCCGATTTATAGGCCCTATAATGACTTTTATAACAGCCTTTGAGTTCTCTTCATTTTACGGTGATACACCCTGGACTGTGAATCCACTTATGAGCTCTTCATCAAAACAGAGTCAAATATAAAGAAATGCACAAGTCAATGTCAGGCGGCTGCAATTGATGTTAATATGGAGTCCCACAGCAAAGTGCTCAAAACTAAACACGTTTGTTCATCATTTTCATTTTTGGACTATTTTGTGTCTGTCATTTGCATAAAGCACCAATGAAATCCATTTTACCACCTGACAATAAAATGAAAAAGCTCAAAGGAGTGAATATTTGTGTGTTATTAGTGGATATCAGTCCAATGGATTTGTTGTGGGCGTTTCAAAGAAAACTTCAGCATTAGTATTTCAAGTCCCTATTTGATCTCTCCATTGTAACAAGGCACAACTGTTCCCAGGGGGTTAGGTTGTCCTGCAGACACACTACATGTGTTGAAGACCACAGATTCCCTCTGAAGCACATTGATTCATAAAGTCTTTGATCAAGGCTTTCACTTCCTCACAGCTTTCAGGGGAGCCTGAAGAAACTGCAGAGCACAAAGCAAACAGGTGCCACATTCACCCCTGTAATTCTGTCCAGAACCCCTCTTTTTAGGAGGTCTACATGTTTTGGGGGTAGGTCTACATTATGAGTGACAGCATGGTCACACAATGCACATACTCTTTTTATGACAACTTCATTACCTGCATTAGTTTTCCCTCTGCGTAGCCTGCGCTTCCTCCCACGAACACCCCCTCCAGCGTGATAGGCTTCCCCGCCGACTCTTGATTCAGCAGTGCCACCTTGATGAGCGCTCGCAGGGCCGGACGTTCGGACTCCAGGCCCGGCTGGCCCAGCACCACCTGCAGGGCCGCCATGAGCAGCCACGGCCAGAGCCCGGCCAGGCGCCGCTGGGGGACGGTCATGGCCTCGGCTGGAGTGGCGGTGCCCGGCCGCACATGGTGGACTTCAAAGCAGGCAAGCACCGCGGAGAGACAGAACGAAGAAATATTTAAATAGGAGTCCCACTTCTTCCTTCAGCCTCGGTGACTACTGCAAAACGGATAGCATCCAAAGTTTTAATGCTGGAGGTCTGCCATCATAACTCATGCGTGAATGTCCTAAAATTTCCATTCAGCAGAAGAGTTAATATTCAAACTGGACACGGTATAGAAATGCACACACTCAGAGCCCACATGGAGAGTTTCCTTTCACTAAACTGTGTCTTCCGGGATAAAATATGCGTGAATTAACTTTTATCCAGTGTCATTCATGTGGGTGGCGAATCATTGTACACTCAAATGAGCCGTGAAGATACGTTTTGTTGTGTTAGAGCCTGACGACGTGCGCGTTGGTTTCAGATAGCCTGCTCCTCACACGACAACACAACTCAAGTCCTCATCTGTGGAGTCAAACTGTTGTATCCTCTTTGAGACTGGCAGCTCCTGGAAACTTCATCCGAACCAAACATTACAGTGCGCCGCAGTCACTGGACAGGAAAATCACATTGTTGATAAACACCTTCAGATTGAAGTACATCCCGTGGGCGCCACACTTTCTGGGTAAATCCACAGAGAAACACGCAGAAAGGCCGAGGCTCGGACTTCAAAGGCTGGGATACAGGTTGCCGCCGGAAGGTTATAAGGCATGCTGGTAGATAATGTGGTGCCAACGAGTTGGGTAATAGTTTTTACAAGTGAAGGAGTTGCGAAAAATTCCTTTGAAGAAGTAGTTAAGTGGAGTTGTATCTAATGATTAACTAAAAGAACGGACGGTGGTCGTAATCCCCCTTACAACTTTGTTTTCAAGCGGCTTCTGTAACAGCTTATTCTGCAGCCGCTCTTCATTTGACGCCGCTCACTGTTAAAAGCACACTCACTCTCACACACAGACACAGACAAACACACACACACACACACACTGGGTTCAGTGCCTCCGTAGGTAGCACTCTGAGAAATCAGACTCGATCCTTCTGACCGAGGACGCCGAAGTTTAAAAAGAATCCTTTATCAAATTAAAAGAAACTGAAGGAGTCGCGCGACTGTAGAAAAAAAAAAAAAAAGCACGCGCTCCAACCTTCTTATGGTCTCCATGTACAGTTGACAAAGTTGAGGGACGCCGTCTCCAAAGTCTACCTTCCAGACTATCTCTCGTTCCCCTGGGATCCCATTGACAGTCTCTACCTGCTCACTGTCCTGCTGCCTTCACGAGCGCTCCAGAAGAATACGTTAATGCAAGTGATGGTCAGGAACGTGAACGTCTCATAAGAGAAGGAAGGGATCATATCACACGACTTATTTTACCAAAATCAACGTGGACAAACAAATGTAGAGACGCCACTGATGGTTTCAGTAATTAGTAATATCCAGATGTTACACAATCAGCATGTAAGTAAAGTTCTGAGTCGTATTTGTTGATTGATTCTGGTAATAGGATGATGTATTTCTGTATTGAAACATATCTATCAATAATACTGATTTATTTCAGGCTTGCTTTCCCAGAGGAAGCAATAATATTCCTGAATTTATAATCCTTTAATACGAATATAATGGGAATTTACGAGCCGCACATGAAGGCCACATCACCGCTGAGGGCGGAGCAGACGTAGGCCAACACTGCTCATCAAAAACAAATGAGTGGCTCCATCTAGTGGAGAAATCCCAACAGGACCAGATCCAATGTACCATTCGGGCACACCGGGGTTAACACTAAAAATAAGATAGACAAGACAAACTGTCAAGCTGCTTGAGTAAACATATTTATTTTGATTATAAAATATGTACACAACTGCCTTTAAAAACAGGAAGTTAAAAGTTTTAAATAAATGCAGCGTCAAAGAAAGGCGTTACAGAAAAAAAGTGGACTAAAGTAGGTAAAACCAACAGCTGCTAACAATAACTACTAATACATACAATAATTACACATTCCCATTCATATTTTCTACATTGTCCCATTTCAAATTTGCTAAAAATAAGAATTGTGCATGTTAAAAAGAGGAGAGACTGAGTGTGTGCAGACTTTTTTTCTTTTTGATGGACCCCCTGTGTGTAAAATAACCTTCACAAGACTTGAAAAACACACATTTCACACACACACAAAAGTATTCAAATGCACTTCTACTGAGGACTATTCTTTAAACAGGTTTTTAAAAATTACTGATAATAAAGTGAAGCACGTTTCATAAATCGCACCAAAAATGTAGAAAGTATTTTGAAAATAAGACTTAAACTGCTTTAAAAAGTTCAAATCGTTGAAGTGGAGAGTAAAAGTGAGACGTTTAGATCATGCCCTCGCTGAATGATGCCTCCCTCTCAATTAAAACAACAAGCTGAGATCTAAAAGGAGGAATACATTTTCCAGTTATGATGGGTGAAAATGCATGCTTTTCCTTTCACTGTTGTTGTGAATGTGCTGAATGTTGGGTGTGAAGTCTTCCCTATAAAGCTGAAGTGCAGCTGCTGCTTGTAGCCTGCTGGGTGTCTCTGGCGGGGTCGCTATTCTCCACAGTTGCATTGTCACTAGTTACCTTGACGGGGTACAGAAGAAAGCTCATCACATAATGTACAGGACTTCTGACTGATAGACAAAAAAATAAAGATCTACATCATGGGTAACTGTTTCTACAAAAAGTTTTCATCTATGAATAAAAACAGGATGTGATGACTTTAAAACATTGAAAAATAATATTTATCATGAAACTGCACAAACAAGTCTAATGTTAAAGCTTAGGAATGTCTGCACACCTTTCAGCTCCCTACATGCGTGAGCAACTTGGATACTTATTTTAAGCCCACATTGTGAATTTGATGTTTCGGAAAAGTTGTGTCAGTGGAAACCAAAAGAATCCAAAAGTTCTGAAACACTCAAAAAGAGATCCTCGAGACACATTAAAGTATTTGAATCCCAGAGTTTTGTGAAACTGTCAGCACAGCTTTGCAGCCTTATCGACTCTGTAACATCTGCATGGATACACGTATCAGCAGGGAGCACATGACGGTACAATGCCATTTCACTTTTTTAAACAGGTCCAGTACCCTGCACATTAGTGAAGGCTCCATTAACGCTGACCAATACATTCTGGGGTTGGATATGTCAAATAAACAACTTCTTTTTTGAGAGGCCTTGTTTATTTCAGCAGGACAAAAACAGATACACCAAGCAAACAGCAACAAACTAGTGGTGACAAAGGCTGTCTGTGGCTTCGGCGCACGTCTTTAGTCTTGGCCAAAAAGTTGCACTAGAACAAACCGCAAACACCACTGCCGACGGCCAATCACTACTTACTGTCTGCACACGTGTGAGAGGAAATAACTCTTCATGCCAGCAGGTGGCGGTAGTCTTTCATCGTTATTCAAAAAAGGTAACGAGGACAAAGAAAAAAAAAGACCATTTTCCACTGCTGTCGCTCACCACTCATAATAGGCAGCCTACTACTGATTGAAAATGTCTGATAAAAAGTTTTAAATGGTACTTGTGTTGTCAGCCCGTTTTTCTTCTTGTGTACTGATTCGATTATCTGAACAGCCAATCAGAGTGCTTCCCCTCTCCGACGCCAAACTGTAGGCGTCGATTCAACATGTGGAATCAGCCAAAAAAGGCCATCTGGAGCTGACAGAGCAGGACACAGGACAAAAACTTGGGTGGCAACCAGCTCACCGACAGCCGTCTGTCTCCTCTGTGTCTCAGGGCCTTTAGTGATGTGAAGTCCGGCTCTTCTCAATGATCTGGATCACTTGGCTCCTCTCAGTAATCAGACTCATCTCTTTGGACTTCCACACCCCTCTGTTATTGGTTTTATATTTTACCACGTGTACGATGATATGGATGAACTCTGACAACTTTAGCTTTCATTTAGTCACCTGGAGCGCAGTCATTAAGCACAGCTTCCACCCAGGCTCTGCATAGGGCCCATTAGAGGGGAAACCGCACACACAAACACATTTACATGGGGTTCTATTTGCAGACTGCTGGAGAGACCACACCCTTCCTTCCTTTGCACTTTTGTTCCCTTTAGAAAAGACCAACCTCTTGTAAAACTCTAAACTGTAAAGTCTTACCTTGGACATGACCTCTTCAGGCAGTTGCTCAGGTATTGAAACCACAGATTCCTCCTGCGGTTCGGATTTGACCACACTGGCGTTGCCTGAGGCTAACGTTGTGATTGGTTCAACAGGCAGAGCTTTCATGAAGCTGGCATTAAAGGTTACAGGGGGCGGTGCACTCACAGGGAATGACTTCTCTGGGGACTTAACTTTGATGAGGCATCGATTGGGCAGAGGTTCCATCACCTCATCTGCTATCTGGAAAACTGTGTCCAAATTAATGTCGACCTTTTTCATCTCCTGGTTGTCGCTGCTCTGTGGCTCCTGGTTGTTGTACCCAGTGCAGATCATATTGGCAGGGTAGCTGGCCTAGGAGCAGGGAATCAACAAACCCAGACATTAGACTTACTATCCATGTGAAAAAAGTCCTCATTGAGGAGCAATCTGTCACCCACCTGATAATAATTGTAGGGAGAGAATGACCCTGTCGGAAGCCTACTACAGGCCATCTGTGAGGCCCCGAGATTCAAGCTGTAGCACTGGCAGACTTTACAATGGACAAAGATAAATATCTTATATAATCAAAGACAGGCTTTTCTTGAGGAAAAGAATTAAGCTTTCACAAAAAATCAATCATCAGTAATATTTATTGAACACACAGAACCTTAGTGGTGCAGCTGAGGTATGCTTTCAGGACAGTGATGCAACAAGTTGGATCTATAACTGGTCCAACAAGCTAACTGATGTAATGCTCACCTGGGGAATAGTAGCCGGGCTGATACTGTACACTTCGATGGTTGGCACGGGCCAGTAAACCCTGCTGAATGTGCATGGCACTGGAGCTCGGGGCTACGGCTGCATAGTGGTGACTGACAGACATCTGCATCCCTTTGTCTGCAGCGAATACAGAAGGAGAAAGAGCTGCACCATGACCCCTCATCAGGTATCTTGGTGGGACTGGGGTTCCATTGTGAGCTGTCCCAGGCTGTGCTGCTTGTGGATAGTAAGGATGACTTAACTCCTGGCGGGTGGGGCTGTGCAGCGAACACTTGTCTGCACAGACAGACAAAAGAAGGGCTTATTAATAACCTGAATACACTACTTTGTAGTGCTGTCCCTAATCTGGGCAGGCATGAACATAACCTATATAGTGCACTCAATGTATCCCACAATACACTGTAAAAAGTAGTGTACAACCAATCCAAGCCATATATGTATACCATCATGCATTGGTGGTTCAAAGATCTTTAGAGGCAGAAAGTGGCATTTTCCATGACTGGTCTCAGACGGACAAGAAGAGCGACAGCGTGAACACAGACGTGTTCTTATTTGGAGATATTTAGACTTCAAATCTAGAAGCTGTTTCAATCAAGATTGCAGCGTTTTAAGCTGCAATACGTGCACCCTTGTTCGATTTACCTTCAGTCTGAATGTTGGGGAGGCCTAATCAGGGGAGGAAGGGATTGATATATATATATATATATATATATATATATATATATATATATACTGTAATTTACTTTGGTGTGAAAATAAAATGAGTGCACTACATAATCAGCTATAAAGAACTCCATATAAAATGAGTAGAGAATGCGTGAGTTATTTCAGACAATAACAGTGAAATTAAACGTACTGGACTGTGAAAATAAAAATATTTTTGTACTCGAGTAAGACTGCTGTGACTATGTAATCATTTTCACAATCTTCTTCCACTGTATGCAGTAAAACTTGCCTCTTATCACCTTCTTCTCTTCAGCATTGTTGCCCCGACTGAACCTGGCGAATTTACTGGGGGGCCGACAGCTGACGTCCTGACCGGCCTCTATCTTGGCCTTGTTGTCGGCAGTTAATCTCCTCAGACTTGGCACGAGTTCAGGATGGTCACGCTTGAAGATGGGGTTGTAAAAATGCTGACACTTTGCGCTGCCCCTGGGCGAGTATTTGTGGTCTTTATTGGATGATTCAATTTTCCTGAAGCCGTACAGGTTAAGCTGGCGGACAAAGCTTGAGAAGTTGGTGGTTTTGAAGGCATCGGTGTTGTCTGAGGGGATGGTGCTCGGCGACAGGACCTGTTTCTCAAACAGATGTTTGTCTATAAGGATGCCCTTGCCCTGACTATCCCACTGGATGGCATTGTTTTCAGGGTTGTTCACCAAACGCCACAGTTTGGCAGGGAAGTTGTTCGGGTTGATGCTATCCGGTAGAGACCATTTACCAACATCCATGCTTTTTTTTTTTATTCTAGGATTTGATACAGAAGCAGCAGATATTAAAGTTCATGAATACAATGCTTTTCCTCATCTAAATATCAGTTCATAATTCACCTGCTCAAAAGCACCTTCACAATAGGACCACTCAGGCAGGACCCTGACATTTACTCAACATGTTCACATTTTAGACTTTTAATGTTCTAAATGTCTAAACACTGAACTCACAATACGATTCTCTCGCGATTTATTCGACAGAAATGAGACTGAAGATAAATGATGAGTGAAACAGATTCCTTCAGGAGCCGCTAACCTGCGCATCAGTGTGTTTGGTCTTTTAATGTTTGTTTTCTCTCAACAAGAGGAGGTGTTTGAAACTACTCATCATGGTGTTGATAAAATACACCATCATGTTGGTTGTACTTTGTGTACTTCTTGTAACATTTGCTCAAGGTTTTTGTCCCGTCTCTTATTTTGTCACCTCTTTTATTTTCGATTTGGGGGAAGCCAAAATGCTTCCAGACTTCTTCTTAATCTTTCTCTACAGCTGCTGACGCTCACCGTGTTATTGAGATGAATTTTTCAGAGTACAGATGTGAACCGTGACACTTTTGAATCAATGTACCGATTTTATGCTGAATGAACATCCCTATTTAACATTGTAAATTGAATGTCTATCAGTCATTATGTATTACAGATGGTACACAATTTCTGTGATTTATACATTTCTAACTCTTTAAGTTTGCCTCATATTTATATATGAACTTTTTAATTGGAAGCTAAAATGAAGATTTACATTTAAAGGTAGAAAATGGTTTGCTCTCATGAAGCTTTATAATGATCATTGAAACTTAAGGAGTTTAATCAAGATTATTAAAAAAAAAAAGTTAAGTCAAGTTAAGTACAGTCTTAACCTAATAAAAGATATTATTTATAGATTGTACATGTTGACGGACGTGTTCACTTTTAAAGGACATAATGTGTTTAAGTGACGATTAGCAATATTAGCAGTTAGCTTACTGAGGTGGACGTTAGCTCAAAGTTAACTGGTCAATAACCTGATTGTATTTATTTGAGTGTTCAAACATTAGTTTTCACATGTCCTTATTGGTGTGTGTGTGTGTGTGTGTGTCTGTGTGTCTGTGTGTGTGTGTAGTCGAACTGACTGAAAGTGATGATGATGATGATGATGATGACGTTACCTGGCTGATGAAGATGATCCGCTGATTCTCAGAACCGACCGTTTCTTGTTCGACCGTTGGAGCAGTTGATGAAATGTTTCTAGTTACCAACTGGTCAGAGTTTATATTTTAAATATTATAAATTATATTTCAGCAAGAAAGTCATTTTAATACATCATATAACATGGGAATGTTGCTTATTTTATGACAGAAGAGGATTAGGGCCAGTTTTTTTCTTTCAAAATGCACATAAAAAAAGTCAAAACATCAAAAAATAAAATAAATGAAGTAAAATCTTCGACAGTGAAGTTGAAATTGACAATGACAATTCCTGTGCCCACAACATAGCCTCATATTATGATACTGTATTAACGTTATGATCTTTTGTACAAACGATAATAACGTGCTCAAATGAGAGTTTGTTGATTTGACTTTTTCAGATTTCAGGAGCTCTGTGCAAAGTCTTTTTTTTTTTTTTAGAGAGAGAGAGTTAGATTTTAGTTGGGTTGTGTATTGGTGTGGTTGCCCTGGGAGATGATAGATGTTGTTGCCCTGGGAGATGATAGATGTTGTTACCCTGGGAGATGATAGATGTGGTTGCCCTGGGAGATGATAGATCTAAGACGTAAAAACGTTATGCGTAAATCAATCTAAACGTTTAGACTAATTGAACAGTTTGTGACTTTACATAAAGATCCCATTAAATATTCCCTCTGTAATTTAAATGTTCATTTTCTATGATCGTAGATAAAATACTTTTCACACTGGCGAACAATCTGGACGCCTCTTTCCGGACCTCCGTTGGGTCCTGTCAGCCAGTGACGTAATTCCCCAGCGCCTCGGGAACTGTTCAAAACATTAATCCGTTCAGATTGTTTTTATATTTTGGACATAGTTTCTGTTAAAGATTATCAGCATGGCTTTGGAGACAGTCCCGAAAGACCTCCGTCATCTGCGGGCTTGTCTCCTCTGCTCGTTAGTGAAGGTAAGCTCAGTTAGCTTCAGTTAGCTTCTGCGCTAACGCTGCAGTCTTCTGTTGTGTCTCAAACTTGACATAAAATATAAAAAAAGCTTTAATTATGACTCAGAATTACTGAATAACACAGAGTTTAGCTTAGGTCTTATTAAAGTTTACATGTCTAGTGTTTAATGTATTTATTTATTTAACCAGGAAATGCCTTCATTTGATGTTAAAAAGCTGATGTTACAAACTAATCACTCCTCAGAGATGAGTTAAGTCCACTGTCCGTCACAGTGAAGTTTAATAAGAACTTGATGAACACACTCAGGTGTGTGACTCAGGTGAGACTCGACCTGTTGTGAGCAGATCAGGAGGATCATTGAGCCATCATTCACTCTTTAATCACACTGTATAATAACCAGTTCTCTGTGTCTTTGTGTTTTTTAGACCATCGACCAGTTTGAATACGACGGCTGTGACAACTGTGAGTCTTACCTTCAGATGAAGGGAAACAGAGAGATGGTTTATGAATGCACCAGCTCCTCCTTTGATGGGTAAAAATCGACTATTCATAAACTTTTATGTCACATGGATTGAACTGATGTCTCTTAAAGCTTACCGCTGCTGTCTGTTTGTCCACAGAGTGGTAGCCATGATGAGTCCTGAGGACAGCTGGGTCGCTAAATGGCAGAGAATAGGTAAGGAGGTCTGCTGGAACAGAGAAAGCTGAATACAAGTTAAAGCATCAGAGAGAGAAGGGAGGGAGAGAGAGCGAGCATACGTACAATAGGACAGCGCTGATGGTGGAAAAACTGGGAACGTTAATTTTTGGAGGAAGAGGTGCTGGGAAACATTTTTGTTTATCCTCCAGTCGGTAAATCCTTTTTTCACGTCTGCTGCACTTCGTGTTCAAACTGCTGAAATGTCAGTTTGTTTAATTAAAACTGTCGTGTTTGTGTGGCTGTGGGCATGAAACATGACGCTCATGTCTGTTAATCTGAGATCTGCACAAATCATATTTAGACAGGACCGGGTGATCAGTGAACCTGAACCTTAAGGCTGCTGAGAAAAGTTTAATCTGTGTCGTTTCAATATTTTCATTTGAATGACTCTGTGATGTTTGTTTGCTCCATCCAACAGGAAACTTCAAACCAGGTGTTTATGCCGTGTCAGTGACGGGCAGATTACCTCCAGGTACACCATGTTTAAGTGTCGTGATTCTTAGCGATGCATTTAATAAACAGCCCCCCCAAAAGTCTTTTTTTTAAATCCCAGATTCTTGTATATTTCATCTACTTTTTCCCACCAGCTGTTTAAAGTTTTTTCCTGCTCTCCTACAGGTGTGGTGAGGGAGCTGAAGAGCAGAGGAGTGATCTATAAATCCAGAGATACTGCAGTGAAGTCGTAAACCTTCAATATCACTGGGGGAATACTTTAAACGATGTCTGTGATGTCTTCTGGATTTTCTTTTTCAGCTGTCTAATGTTGTGATTACACGTGTAGGTGTGTTTTTTTATTTGGAGGAAGAATTTCTTATTTCTGGGAATCATTGAGAAAATAAAGTTCTGTTTTATAAGACATACGTGTGATTCTCGTATTGATCTCTGCAAACACGGGGAGCTCTGCTGATGTACTGACAACCACTGCACTACACTATTATTTGTCACACTGTGTGACAAATAATAGTGTTGAAGTCAAGATCTGGCCTACTGAGACCGAGACAAGACCAAGATCATAAATATCACTGAAAAATCATCTTGTGAGAAGGGGGCGTGTCCCTCATTTAGACCATAACACCGGGAAGGTTGCGTCTGTAACCGGTGGATAAAAATGAATTTATGAATAAATTGACGTTATGGCCTCTTTATTGGCCTTGATTTAAAATCTGGAGTCTGCCCAGTCTGAGACCAAGACAAGGCCAAATCTGAGACTTTCAAACAGTGTTTCTAGGACCATCTATGGTTTAGTCTCTGCAAGTGAGACAAGGGGAAGTGTCTAGAGGACTTTTGACTGGGATAATTTGTTGTTTGGAGATTTCTCTGTAATTGTTAATGTAGCCCACAAGAGGGTGTTTTTTTTCATGAAAATCCGAATTACATGCAGTACTAGTTATTGCCAGTAGAAGGCAGCATAACCCAATTACTGGTGATGTGAATATAATGCCATAACGTCTGTCATGGTTTATTTAAGGCAAGCAGGTGGCTTTACTTCCAGATGCTGCAGTTCACATGAAACACACACACTCTGATAGGAAAGAACAAATATCCAAAGATAGAAGAGAAACATGTCAGCGGAGGGGACTCAAAGGGCTCGTCTGAATGATTCCCAACAGGAGGAAGAGTTCAGTTCAGTTTGACGCTTCAGACTCTCACGTGTCACAGAAAATGATCAGTGTCATGTCCAGCTCTGCATCTTAACTTTTGTCCTCACTTTTCCTTTGTCGTAGTTCCTGTTTTATTTTTGCGTTACTAACTTCTCTCATCTCAGACCCTTCACTTCCTGCCCTCGTGGGTTTCCCGCCTGTGTGATTGTCTCCCCCTCAACGTCCTCATGTTGTAGGCAAGGCCCTGCTATCAGAGACCAAGACATACCCGAGATCAGAGTGCTCTGAGACCGAGCAAGACCATGACATCATGGTCGAGACCAAGAACAGGACCAAGGCAGGGAGAGACTGAGACAAGACCAAGACATTTATGTATCGAGACAGCGTGAAGACCGTGACCATAAATATCACTGAAAAATCTTTATTTTGTGTGCATGGGGGCGTGTTACTCGCTTAGAGTGGAAGGTTGCTGCCGTAACTGATATCAAATTGATTCCGAGACGAGACCTTCAAAAAGTGGTCTTATTTAAGTGCTTCTCATTTCAACCTTGTTTTTTCTTTCGCACCAATACACCAAGACAAATTCCTTGTATATGTAAATGTACTTGGCAATAAAAAAAACGATTCTGATTCTGAGAACAAGGCTGAACTCGAATACTACAACACCACCATGCAGCCCTGTGTAATATAAGAGCCCAGCAGCGTCTTCGAGGTCTGCACCTTTACCGGCACAGAAACGACACAAACCATCAGCTGTGCAGAATCTCTGGACTGTTCCAGGAAGCATCTTAGAGTTAGACTTTGTGTAACTCTTGAACCCTTTAACGGTCTGTTAGTTTGTTTCTGTGTTTGTCTGAGTTGCTGGACTCTGACTATGAATCTGTTTGATTCTGATATTTGTGAAGCACTTTGTAACTGAGTGTTTTTAAAGTGCTAATTGTGACTTAGTCACCGTCTGCAGTGACGATAAATAATGCGTAACCAGCTCTGATTCTCATTAATGGAAACTTAGGCCCTGATGGAGAAGGGGCAGGCGAACGCCATCGTCCTCTCACATCCGGGATGTCGGTGCAAAACTCTTAAACTGGACAGAAAGTTTAGTATGACTGAATGTGACTTCAGTCCATCATGACATCTTGACATGTTAATCTTGCATACTATGTTTTTCAATTAGACATTGTTTGTCTGCGAGACAGAAAACCTTCACACGTCACGTTGGAGTCCAAACAATAAAACATGGCCGACTATCAAACATGTTTGTGCACGTGCAGTTTTAAAACATTTCCTTCCACTGAAATATACACGACTCGCTCTTCTTATCCTCGGATCTCGTGGGTCACTATTTAATCTGACGCCCATGGGATTGTCTTTCAGGTTCATGAATGAATAAAGTCTGTAAAATGAAGAAGGGGCTCCTCTTTATTTGAGATGTGACACACTTCTGGATCGTATCCTCAACTTACTGAAAAACTGAACTGCAAACTGTTTCTCAACTTTCCGCTTCAAGCAGTTCAAACACTTGTGATCTGACTGTGTGACGGTTTATAATCAAATGAGAAATTAACCGCAGGTATCTGTTAGTGCGCCTCGATGTGGTTTTGTAACTCAGTGCTCAGGTGAAGGGGAGAAAAGTGGTGTTTTATTGGCTTATTGCGTTTATTAACTTTGCGCTGTGAAAATGAGTTCAGAGTAAAAGGAGAATGTTTTAAGGGTTTTTCTCTGTGACTTCTTCCCTCCTCTGACGTCAGGCCAGGGAGCTTATTTCACCAGCGCCTCAAACTAAAAACAAAACTGAGAGAGCTGCGCTGCTCGGTGCTGCAAGGCGTCCACGACCACAGGAAGAGTGTCGACCCCGCCCACACGCTCCTCTCGGTGCACTTCAAACGTTGGAGCAGCAGCATCCGAGCAAAGAGAAGTGAAGCACGCCCTTCAGTTTCACACACACACACACACACACACACACACACACACACACACACACACACACACACACACAGCCTGTCTGTCTGTCTGTCTGTTTGCGGGCCTCATTGGTGCACACTGCTGTGACTTTTGCCCTTATTTGGAAACGTCAAGTCTTCAAATTGAAGGGAAAGTTCAGATCAGGAAACAAGGTGTCACCTCAACGTTTGGCTGTTTTTGTTGTTCAAACAGGAAAAAACAAAGATGAATGCACTTTATTAAAACACTAAGAGACAGGGATGAAGACGAGGAGAGAGGGAAGCCAAGGGAACAACCGTGTGTGTGCGTGTGTGAGTGTTTGTCTGTATGTGTGTGTGTCTGGGTGAGCATGTGTCTGTGTGAGTGTGTGTGAGCATGTGTCTGTGTGAGTGTGTGTGTGTGAGCATGTGCGTCTCTGTGTGAGCGTGTGTGAGCATGTGCGTCTCTGTGTGAGCGTGTGTGTCTCTGTGTGAGCGTGTGTGTCTGTGTGAGCGTGTGTGAGCATGTGCGTCTCTGTGTGAGCGTGTGCGTCTGTGTGAGTGTGTGTGAGTGTGTGTGAGTGTGTGTCTGTGTGTGAGCGTGTGTCTCTGTGTGAGCGTGTGTGTGAGTGTGTGTGTGTCTGTGTGAGTGTGTGTGTCTGTGTGAGCGTGTGTGTGTGAGCGTGTGTCTGTGTGTGAGTGTGCGTCTCTGTGTGAGCGTGTCTGCGTGAGCGTGTGCATGTGTGTGTCTGTGTGAGCGCGTCTGCGTGTGTGAGCGTGTCTGTGTGTGTGTGAGCGTGTGTGTCTGTGTGAGCGCGTCTGCGTGTGTGAGCGTGTCTGTGTGTGTGTGAGCGTGTGTGTCTGTGTGAGCGTGTGTGTGAGCGTGTCTGCGTGTGTGTGTGTCTGTGTGAGCGTGTCTGCGTGTGTGTGTGTCTGTGTGAGTGTGTCTGCGTGTGAGCGTGTGAGCGTGTGTGTGTCTGTGTGAGCATGTGTGTGTGTGTGTGTGTCTGTGTGAGTGTGTCTGTGTGAGCATGTGTGTGTGTGTGTGTGTGTGTCTGTGTGAGTGTGTCTGTGTGAGTGTGTGTGTGTGTGTGTGTGGTGTCATGACGCTGACACACTTCCTCTCTTTAAGAGCAGGAGGCAGCTACAGAAGCGAGAGCAGCTCGGCACACTGAAGGATTTCATTTCCTTTTTATCTTGTTTCCATGTAACAGAAAGCTCCAGCAGACGGAGGACCAGTCACACACAAACAATAAAAAAGTTGATCTGCAGTGCTCAGTGCCGTCGCCTCACAGCGAGAAGGTTTCAGGTTTGAATCCCTACTGGGTTAAGTTTTTATCTACTCTGCACATTTATAAGCTGAAGTATCAAGTAGTGTAAGAGCTGGTCCTGAGTAAATCAGCTTTCTGCAGGTCTCTGTGGATCCTGCAGGTCTGGGAGGGTGGGCTGCTGGAGGGTTTTAAACGATGTTGTCACCCAGGGGACGAGGCCCAGGAGGAGCTCAGAGAGCAGGCAGGGAGGGGAAGAAGCTGCCGGCTCAGATAAGGTCTATCACAGGAGGCAGCACGGGGACGAGAAGGCCCCAGCTTCAGTTCACTGTGCTGGGAACACACACACACACACACACACACACACACACACACACACACACACACACACACACACACACACACACACACACACACACACACACACACACACACACACACACACACACACACACACACACACACACACACACACACACACACACACACACACACACACACACACACACACACACACACACACACACACACACACACACACACACACACACACACACACACACACACACACACACACACACACACACACACACACACACACACACACACACACACACACACACACACACACACACAGTGGAGAGAGTCAGAAACAAAGGAGAGAGTGGGGGGGGGCTGACATTCAGAAAAGGACATTCAAACCCGGGTCACCCGCTTGCAGGACTGCAGCTTCAGTGGGCCGCCGTACTGACCTGTGTCGGGATCGTGTCATAGATTAGCGCTCCATGAATTCCCCCGTGCTGATATTCTAAACTTTCACACGTTCCTGAGCATGTGAGGTCTGTGCGAGGATTCACCGCTTCACAGTCATGTAGATTAGGGACGCAGGAAGCATCGATTCTACATGAGAATCGGCCCTGCTGACCGATGTTGATGCATCTAGAACACTTAACTACAGACTCGGAGAAGGTCAGATGAAGTCACATGTTGAACAAACGTTCCATCGTGGGAGTCTGAGACAAACATCTTTGATTTATATCAAAGTTGCATATGTTTGCATATTTTACTTCAACACGCTACACTTAGCTCAAAATGTAGCGTGTGAGAGAGAAAAGAAGCGTTTCACACGACGCTGCTCTTCTTTCAGCTTCAGCTCTGTAACTTCGTCAGATGTGAAGATGTGCATACACAGATTTGATCACAGTCTTGCTCGGGACTCTTACAGATGATCTGAGGATCTAAACTTGTTTATTCAACCAGGCTGGTCCCACTGAGATCCACAACCTATTTTTAAAGGGAGGCCTGGCAGTCGAGCTGAAAGCATCGACATCCTGTAGAATCTGCTTCCAGGTCATTTATTTTAGACTCCAGCTCCTTGAGTTTTAAGTCACTTTGCAGCAGATTCCAGGCTGAGGGTGCAGAACCCCCAGAAGCCCTTTCCCCACTTAGTGTCCGAGCAGTTAATAAGATGAACCTCATGTTCTATAAACTCTCTGTAGTTCACAGAGAGGGTTGTCACCTCTCTCCTCTTTTTTTCCCTTTTTAAATTCTTATTTATTTGTGAGTAAAACAAGTGACGAGGATGAAAGGGAGAAAAACTTCACAGGCATACAGATCAGTAACCGCCAAAGAAAGGGACAACACCTTTGAGATCTGTCATGAGACGACGAAGAATGATAAACTAAAGAAAAGTAACATTACAACAGGTAACGCAAGTAGAGAGCCTAAAGACACGACGATTTAAACATACTAACATCCAGCTCACACACTCACACACACTAGAAGAGAAGGTCACACAGATGTAATAATTTATTTGCACACACGATAAGAAGACTTAAGTTTCCACCGACAACTTCGGCCACAGAACGCAACCATGAAGAGAAAACTTTATATGAACTTTTTCCCAGTACTGCCTGGAGATCATACAATAAAGGTGCCATACTGATGAACTCCAACCAACTGTCATTTCTCTCCCTCTCATCACCAAACTGAGGGTTATTTATGACCTCATCCTGTGCAGAAAAGTTTCATTTAAGGTTAAAAAAGGATTTTTCGACGAAGACTGAGACAAAAACTCAAAATGTTCTCGTGTTCGTACGTCACGTTAGAGCGTTTTGTGTTACCCTGATATTTTGTCTCATAACGAAGCTGTGTGCGGTTTGTAAAAAATTGTCTTCGTAGTTGCTGTCAGCGTTTTGAAAAAAAAAAAAAAAAAGAAGCTTCAGCAGGAGGCACAGAGTGAAGACGGAAGCAGAGAAGAGAGCGGCTGTGACTGTTAGACCTTTTCCTGTGGTTACATCACGTGACCGTGGAGGCCTTCAAAAGGAGGCGACTTCTTCTTCTTCATCGGCTCAGAGGACGAACAGAAGACACCTGCGAGGTCGCTGCTGGCGAGGAGAGACAGAGCGCTGACGTTTGGGTGAAGTATCATGGCTGACATCGAGCGTTTTTATGCTTTTATTGTTTCTCTACAACAACGTTCTCTTGTTTTTGACTTTTTTTAAAGATCTTTTTAAGATCGATTTTTATCAGCTTTTAATTTGACTTCAGTAACTGTTTAGGTCATTATTTTTTGGTCCACATTTTGGACCTCCAATCAGATGTCTGTTTGGAAATTAGGAGAAATTAAAGTTGAATGTTTTTGTTGCTTTTGCTCTGCACGTCTTTTTGTCACGTCTTAAATGCATCGGTTCGATCTTCACGTTCAGTTGAATCAGTCTTTGACGTAAAACTCAACAGTCCTTCACATCAGACTTTTTAACGTGACGCTGAAATGTACAAACTGATCCTTTTCTTAAGAGAAAAGCTTACTCATGGTCGCCAAAATGGCTTCCTCGAGATAGCGCTTCCTCTGTCACATTTCCTTTCAGACTTGTGCTCGGGGTGGGGGGGTGGGGGGTTGAGTTTAATGGGTGGGGTTTGGTCTGGTCTTAAAGTGTTACTGTTAAAACTGTGAATGCAAATGTTTAAAGAGGAATCAGGAAGTGTGTGTTTTCTGGTTCAACAGAGACGAGGGGTGTAGTGCTGGGAGGTTCCAGTTTGGTGGGTTTCTGGGTTGCGGGGGGGGGGGGGGGATTTGGTGTGTGTGTGTTGCAGGTGCAGAAGAAGTGAGAAGACGGAAGAGGAGCGGTGGATGTACAGTGCAGTCATCCATAAAGTAGAAAGCACTACTAAACTCATCGCCAAAGTGTAGTGTTTCCTACTTTATGGATGAGTGTACTGTTTTCTTCGGGGGGAGGAAAAAACTCTGACGTGGATCCTGCTGCGCACGCCATCAAAAGAAGGAAGCTGCTTTGTCTCGCGAGGCCACACACCACCCTCAGTGTTGCCCCAGTCTGTCCACGTCGGTGATGTGTGGCAGAGATCACAGCGCCTTCTCACGCTTTTTCTTGCAAGTCGATCTTTGTTCAAATGTCCTGAGAAAGACAGAGACAATGTAGTGTGTGTGATTTTAAATAAAGACTGGATTGAAAACACATTCTGTGGTCACTTCTGTTTTCGAGGAACACAAACTGTGAGCGACAGCGGAGGGTTTTTTTCTGTGAAAATAGACGTACTTTATTCCTGTAAAAAGATCCATCATGAAACCATCACAAGTCGCCTGCGTACTACATCTTTACTGATCCTCCGCTCACAATGTCTGCACATGCAAAACAATCAAGAAACTGAAAAACATGATTAACAAAATATTTACACATGAGTTTCCAAAAGGGTGATAAAAATGTGAATATATAAAAAAGGGGACATTGTACACTGGTGTTTAAATGATGAGTGCAGGAAAGAAAAAAAAGAAAAAAAAGCAACCAAATCAAAGAGGTTTTCCCGCTCTGTTTGGAAATATAACACAACACTGTTCAGTATTTATACACGCCTCCTCCTCCCACTGCACGGAGCGTCTGCAGATCAAACATGGCAGACGAAGCAGCCTCCATCAACATCCACACGACAGAAACAGAAATAAGGCCGAACATGGATATCACATTGGTATGCATGCAGTCAATAAACATCGTGTAAACAACATATTAAGACTAAACAAGGTCTTCTTGTAAGGCTAAATATGACGCGCTGAGCTAAAACCACGAGCTACATGAAGTCAGTCAACAGCCAAGCCGCCGCCTACTCACTACACAGCAGGTCGAGGAATACTTGTGCATTAAAGGCCGTCAAATACAATGAGAGTACAAATATTCGCTGTACATTTCGGCAACTTTTGAGTATTCACTCCCCCTTTACAGAAAAAACAAAGAAGAATATAGAAATAAATTAGATATACAGTACAGCCTCAGTGTTGCTCCGTCCCGGCTCACTCACATAAAGTGTCTCTGTCGAACCCGCCCTCACTTCCATCTCTCATCCTTGGCATCGTTGCGCTCGCTTCATTAGCACGGACAAAACAATCACGACATTAAAGGACACGATCACGTCCGCCTGCGTCCAAACTCAAGCAAACAGAGTGATGGGAGTGATGTTTAGGACCAGCTTCGGCCCGGCCTTGTCCTCCACACTGCTGCTGGACGCTTAGTTTCTGGCTGCTATGCTAACAGGTGAGCGCCTAAGATTTTGGCATGTTCTGCTTTTTTTATTTGATTTGACTTTTTTTTTTTACAGCAGAGTCACAGGTGGCCCAGCGTTCATAAGAGACTACAAGTAAAAACCTGAGAAGTTACCTGAACAGCCCTGTATCACACTGATGAAGTAAAAATCAGAGCACGACGGTCGGATCCACACACTCCACAACTAAACTGAAGATCTGACTGTAGATACAGGTCAGGTCTCTCAATGGGCTTTAGAGCTAACGCTGCTCTTAAGTAGCTTTCTAAACAGTCTACAGTTCAATGATGTAAACATGTGGACACGTGTACAAAAACAACGTTTCAGCAATACGCTGCATGGGCTCATGAACGTCATCGATTAGCTCGTCTGAAGCCGGCGCACACTGTATGATTTCAGACCCATTTAGGTCTCTTTTCAGGTCAGGCAACATGTCAGCTCGATTGAGCGCTGCTGTTGCTGCAGTATCAGCTGCTCCCGACCGGTGGGATGATTTGGTGGCATGTTTGATGTTTACTACACACTCTCTTCACAGTAAGAGCAGAACCCCGAGACGATATCCTGCACATACTCCGTAGGGTGTGAAATAAATAAATCGTGAGACTGGTACAGAGTTGTTCTGATTCAGTCGTACAGTCTGAGCTGACAGCTCTACAATCGTACGGTGTACGCCGGGCTTTTTTACACACAAGTCAAAACTTTTACATGGAGGCAAAAGACAAAGTAACATGAACAAATGATTGCAGAGCATTCACGTTTAGCATCACGCTGCACGTTTAGCGTCACGCTGCACATTTAGCATCATGCTGCACGTTTAGCATCACGCTGTATGTTTAACATCATGCTGCACGTTTAGCATCACGCTGCACATTTAGCATCATGCTGCACGTTCAGCATCACGCTGCACGTTCATCATGCTGCACATTTAGCATTACGCTGCACGTTTAGCATCACGCTGCACGTTTAGCATCACGCTGCACGTTTAGCATCACGCTGCACGTTTAGCATCACGCTGCACGTTTAGCATCACGCTGCACGTGCATCATGCTGCTCATTTAGCATCATGCTGCACGTTTAGCATCACGCTGCACGTTCAGCATCACGCTGCACGTTCAGCATCACGCTGCATGTTTAGCATCAGGCTGCATGTTTAGCATCAGGCTGCTTGTCATAAGCTCTGAGGTCAAGTACAAACAAACATGAAATCCAGGAAATAATCAAAGAGCTGCAGGACGGCCTTAAAATAAAATCACAACCTTTTTGACTTCTCTTCAGCATAACTTTAGAAATGTGATACTTTGCTGTTACTGTGCACACAGGAGCTGCTGGTAGCTAAATCAAAGCCTTTGTCCCAGCTCTACGTCCAAAGACATCATTTTACTTCACACAGAAATCAATAATAATAGCAGTGACAATTTGAACGTCTGTCAGGTTGCTCAATGAAATCGACTGCTGAGAGAGCCCCCCCACCATCACCACCACACACACACACACACACACACACACACACACACACACACACACACACACACACACACACACACACACACACACACACACACACACACACACACACACACACACACACACACACACACACACACACACACACACACCATGTATCGTATTTAATCATCAGGCTGGCTGTGAGTGTTGTCACAAACATGAAGAGTTCCTGTTGGTGCTTCTGTTCACCAGTGGACCGGGCGGCTTCATCCACACACACACATACACACACACACACATACACACACACACACACACACACACTCACACACACACAGAAGGTCACACCTTCACATTCAGAGTCCACTGTGAACTACAAACTTAGATCAGATCTAAAAAACACACGTCAAACAGGATGAAGATGATGACAGCTCTACGCTCGACTAACCTGCCATAATGTCACTTCATGCAATGTGGCCATGGTCAGGCAGGAGTCTAACACTCAGAGATACCTGTACACAGTCTTGAAGACAAAACATATGAGGGGCGAGCGAAAAGGTATCTAAAAGAACATCCAATCAGGATGGTTAGTGCATTTGTTTCAGTCCCACCGAGGAAGAGTAGCTCCAATGAATAAAGTGGCACCAGTACGTGAACGTTAAAGCTAATGTCGTATTAGCCACGTCTGCTCTGCTGTTACGTTAATGTTACGCATTCAAGCTGACACTGAGCTGAGAGTTTGTAAATGCTTAGATAGTTAGGAAGTATATCCGAGATTATGTTTGCACACCTACACATGCTTTCATACATGCTCTTATGGTACAGTCAGCTGCATCTTACGTTTGAACAAACTCTAAATGTACCAGCTGGTCTAGCAGGTGCTCGAAGGCAAAAGTACTATTTCTAAAGCATCAGTAATTAGATGTGATAGCTGCTAACTGCACAGAATACCGCGTGTGACGGACAGTGAAGACAGAAAAAGTGCTTTCAGTGTGATGTGAGTACTTTGAGCCTCATTCTTTCTTGCTGGATCCCAGTTTTTTAAACAGCTTCTTGCCTTTGGAGAAAAAGCTTTTCTTCTTCTTGCTTTGGGCAGAGCAGTCTGTCTGCGTGAGGCTGTCGGCTGGGAGGGGGGCTGATGGGGGGCAGCAAGCCTCTGCTGCAGCCGGACCTGGAAGAGCTGGACCTAGAGCTGGGCCCAGGTCCGACGATGGGCTATCAGTCGGGGTCGTCAGTTTGGAAGGTAGGTCTGTGCGTGCTGTTTCGGGAAAAGAGGGATCTGTTTGTGGGGACGGAGCCTCCTCTTTCAGAGAGGGCCCAGGATCTGGTGGCTCAGAAGACGACGTGCAGGTCTCCTTCAGGAAAAAAGAAACAATATTAGGACAGGCATGATTTAACTAACGACTTAAATAACGTGATTTTTGGGATAATATTAACACAACACAAGTTTGCACACAGGAGGAGATAAGATCTGGATCCTACACAGAGGAGGAGTTCAGAATTACAGTGGAGGTCGAGGACGTTAAGCGCTGACTGAACAGGTTACCCTAGCTTTAAAAACAGGGTTGATGTACATCTACAGAGAAAGACTTACGATCACGTCTCAAAGTGCACAGTTCGTTTTTGTTTCTGCAAAAGGCCATGCAGGAAACGTCGAGGAAAAACAGAGGTGACAGGACAGAGTTAAAGAAATGGAAGAAAACACACAAAAAAAACAAACTCTGGAAACATTTGCAAAAGAAGAAAAAAGAAGACTTTTAACATCAACGTTGGTGTGAAAATAAAAAGACACAAGTGACAGAACAGTCGTGCATGCTAACGACAATAACTCCGAGCTACCTGTGCCTCTTTCTTGGGTTCTGGTGCAGGCTGAGCAGAGACGAGCTCTGCTGGAGCGTCTTCTGGTACGGCCTGCAGGAAGTTAGAGGGGACTAAACCTCTTTGTCCATTCAAGTCCCCCTGAAAGAGAAATTAGACATTAAGACATGAGGGCACTGGAAACAATACAGGCTGCTGCTGAGGGGGACAGAGGGGGCGGGGCTCCCTCCTCTGAACCTCAAGCTGGGACCTGCAAATGACAAGACACCTCCTGAGGGTCTTGGTGGTGCTTTTGAAAGAAATGACCAGAGGCAAATGATAGCATCAACCCTTCTCCATCCTCTCTACCTGACATTTTTTTTGTATCAAATACTGTTTGCCTATCTCATACGTTCAAATAAGTGTGGTGCATTTTAATGTATAAATCATATTAAAGCTGTTTAAAGTCGTTCTACTGTTTTCCTAATGCTGTTCACTCAACGTGCACAGGGGTGCGAGTGCCCGTTCATCGCTGCTTGCATCTATAACTCTGGCTGTCTGAGTCTGTTTGTCTATCTCTTCTTCTCTTGTGTTGCTGTGTCAATATTTTCCCTCAGGGGTCAATCGTTTCTCATTTTATTTTATTTGATGTAACTGAAGGTGTGTTGATACTTACATAAAAGAAACCGTCTTCATCCATGTCACCAAACACATGTATGATGTCTCCAGCACTGAAGGTCAGCTCGGCCTGAACGGTCATAAAACACGAGGCGCAAAAAGAATAAATAAATACACGCAAGATATGCTGCTTTGTGAAAAAAGACGTAATGCATGTGACTATCTGACCTCGACGTCAGTGTTGGGGGAGCTCTCCCGTGGATCATAATCAAAGATGGCGACCATCCTGCGAGCTCCTGGGGTCGGGTTTCCTGCAGCTGCAGCTGCAGCAGGGGCGGGAGCATGGCTGGGATCTGTCAATCGAACAGGGAGGGTGAACAGTAAGTCTGACACCCTGATAATCAAATGAGAGACACGTTCTCTGTTTTTTGTCTGAGCTCAGCTGCATGCAGCTCGTCGTGCCTGCGACTCACTCAGCGGCGTGCAAAGCTGAGTGAGCGTCACACCACTGCAATCTGACACTCAAAAAAATAAGAACAGTGGGGGGTAACAGGTGAGAGTTAGGATTATTTTTGAAACATCAATTACAGCAAACATCTGCAGTAGGATGAAGAGCAAAGAGTTGATGATAAACTGTGAAATGAAAGGAGGAGTTAGGAGGAGGGACTGCTTGACGTGCACAGCGGAGGGGTTTAAATTCATTACATCAGTTTGTTACTTGGACTCTTTCCTTTTATTTATCCATGAGAAGTTCTTTTTGGTTTTTTTATTCCACCTAACAATCAAACAGTCCCTGATGAGCATGAAAGAAAGTGTTTATGTACAGCTCCAATATATTCACACGGTGGCCATTTTCCTCTGACATCATGCTCTGGGCCAGCAGAGATCATCAAAAGGACGATGTGGGTGAACCTACTGATAACCTACAGGTTGCAAATCGTATAACTTTAGAGAATCTAATAAATCATGATGAGGAGATCACTTTTACATTCATGAAATGAGATCCATTAAAAGACAAAATTTATTATTCTTACTTTGACGGTTAATGATGTCGGCCTGGGACTCCTATTAAGTAGTGTTGTGTGATGTGTAGCTCAAAAACCTCCTTATGTATCTCACACTGACGTCACAAAAATCTCTAATTTCATCCTCTGCCTGAAACGCTTCATTTCAGTTGCTGTCTCTTTAAGGCCTGCCTCCCCATGGGCCCACTCTCCTCTGATTGGCCAGCTCTGTTTGGAGCCGCTGAGAAATTGCAGTGATCATATGGGTGGGCGTGTCCTTGAAGGAGCTATCAGGGTGGGCGTGTCTTACGACTTGACATCACGTTGACAAATCTCGGCAAGTTCTCGTAATGTCTCGTTCAGCACAGCCGGAAACCACGGAACATATCTTTTATTTAAAACTTTGCTGAAGTTTATTTTAGACGTCCAACATCATAACATTTGTATGTATCTAAAGATGCATCAGCTGAATAGATCTACTTCAATTGGTGAGAATAAAGATAATACATTAGTGGGATTTGAGCATCAACCACGTTGAAGCTAACCTTACCCTAACATTTGATTGAACACATAATAAAATGAAACTTTAGAGTTTATTCAGACTTTTCTTCATTGTCTATCACGAGTACGCTCGCTGGTCGATCCACTCAGTGCAGACTTTATCGTCGATGATCAATTAGGAAATTGTCTATACAACTCGTAACCTGGAACACAGAAGGCTTATTAAACATTGGAGCGACCCACATACTTGAAAATGGCCGCTGAGTGAATAGGTGGGCTAAACAAAAAAGAGCACAAAGAACAATAATGCAATTACTCTCATGCTGTTGTCCAGCAGACGTTGAAGAGTCTAATCATGCAGGTGCAAACAGAGGGTCAAACAACAAACCTTGGCTGTCCGTATCTAAACTCTCCTCCCAAAGTGCTGCAGACTCCACTGGAAGAGAGGAGGTGTGAGGGGGGGGAAAGGCATAAGTAACTCAATGATACGAGAATAACCAGGCCTGAGGATAAAGTATGTCTCAGTCAACACGCACACACAAAGTCAAGGATGGAGATCTGAGGGGATGGATGCTTTCACAAGTAATCTTTGGATGATTATGTAAGGCATCTGTGGCATTGAGGCAGAATTCTGGCAAAGCACACTGCTCAAAATCATTTAAGGAACACTTGAATCACACATCAGATCTCGATGGACAAAAGATACCAGTGCAAAATATATCTCTATGCAAAATGACGCAACAACGGTAGAATGAAATCGAAACTGTCGACACATTAAGGGCTGGATTCAAAAATCACACCAAAAAAACAAAGAACTTGAAATCACAGACTGATCTGACTCATAATGTGACTAATCCCTGCTTTCCTGTACGCACTCCCGAGAACGGCGCATCGGATTAACCCATAACTAACACCCCACAGTTGCTCAATTAGGTTTATTTTAGGGGAATAAGAGGGCTGGTCAATGGCATTATTACGTTTGTCATACACATGAACACATGAGGCCGAGCACTGTTCTGAACCCACCTAAGGTCTGACAGTCACTCTGATGAATTCCTCCTGGTATCTAACAGCAGCCTGCGGGGACTGCTGGCTATGACATGCACGTTGACCCTCAAAGCATAAGACTCAACATTAATGTTTGGAACATTTTTGTTCTGATTAGTGTTTTGTTTTTTGTGACTAAACTAAGATACTGAGATATGTAATAAGGGTAGATAAAATAAGATAAAACTTCAGCCCACACCTTTTCAGTCACTATGTTGTTTTGTCGTTTCTTGAAGCACATGCCTTTGTATTTTTCTCTTTTTATTCTACTATTTGTACGTATATCCCTAATAGAAAATTGTATATGTGGACCAAAACAAATCACTATTTCTACTTCAGTTCTACTTAATCCCAGACAGCAGAGCAATAAGCAACATTGAGTGAAGCAACAGTGGCAAGAAAACGCAACCTCGAGCAGAACCAGACTCATTCGAGCTGCACGGTGCTGAGCTGTGAGCACAGTCCCACTAAAGGACGCCGGACCCTCGTGGAGTCTGTTTCTGACAGTTTGGTCAGAAACATGCAGCCTGCTGGAGGTCACTTTTGTAACACTCTGGCAGAGCTCCTTCTGTTCCTCCGTACAAAGGAGCAGATAAGGATCGTGCTGCTGTGATGATGCCCTTCTACGACCCTGCACAGCTCTCCTGGTATCTCCTCCCTGATCTTCAAACTGTAACCTCACATATGGATGTGCCATCCTGGAGGAGTTGGACTAGCTGTGCATTCTGATGGGCTGCAGGTCCAGCCTGACAATGACAAGGACACGAGTAAAACACAAAACTAGAGAGGAACCAGTCAGGCAGGAGAAGGAGAGAGAAACTGTCTGTGACCACCACATATGACACTCTTCCCTTTGTGGTGGCTTGTCTTAAGATGCCACTCTCCATTGCACCTGTTGTCACTTTTATTCGCACAGAAACAGTGGAAACTGATTCACCATCACTTCTGCTTCCTAAATGGACACAATGATGTCCCTGATGTTAAACTGTGATCTTTAAGTGTTCCTTTAAGTTTCTGAGCAGTTTACTTTTATTTCTTAATAATAACTACGATAAGGCCACATTCTGTATTCATGAATTACATGAATATCCAATGAGAGCAGGACCGGCTTGTGTGTGCTTTGTGACATTTATGAAGCTGTCGAGCAGGCGATCAATCTGAATCACAAAAATGAGTACCTGTGGAAAGATGTGGAGCCTTTGAGCCCTTTAATATAAAGTATAATCCTCGGTCTTAATTTGAGAAGGTGTTTGAAAGTACTTCAGAGAGTTTACAGTTTTATCATACAACTGATTTCACTAACACAGTGGCTGGCCTAAAAAATTCCCCCAGGTTGCTGAGTGAGAAGGCAGCAACTGAAAG
The DNA here is from genome assembly GCF_947650265.1 of Symphodus melops. Classification (NCBI taxonomy): domain Eukaryota; kingdom Metazoa; phylum Chordata; class Actinopteri; order Labriformes; family Labridae; genus Symphodus; species Symphodus melops. The sequence continues at coordinate 3,960,464 of NC_136701.1, read as the reverse complement.
AGCAGAGGATTGAGTAAATGAAAGAGAAGCAAACCGGAGAAGAGAATTAAGGAGGCGAGAGGCCACACTGCAGGGAGACACACCTTTCTTGGATCGTCTCGGTTTCGGCGGTGGAACAGGGCGACGCGGAAGCTGTGCATGTGTGCGAGTGCCTTAATGGAGTTTTAGAAAGGAACACCATCAAATAAAGTGTAGAATTGAAAACAAAAAAGAAACACAGAGGTGGAATATTTTGAGAGAAGCAGACAAGACAAAGTAGACAATGAGAAGCAAGTGAACAGCATTTTTTTTTAAATGACAACCAGTGAGCAGCAGACACAGCAGTGAGAACAAGTGGAAGCGAAAGGGTTAAACCATCTGTATATACCACTCTGGGTCGAAGGCAGGAAACAGAAGCAAAGCCACAGACTTTGGCTTAGTGTTTTTAGACACCTGCAGAAGAACACTTTGTATATGTAGATGGTTAGGATTCCCTTTATATCAACACAGTGAACAAGAATCCACATGTTTGAGTTCTATGCTGACTCAAAGGTCAAAAGGTTGGGATGCTTTAGATTATTATTAGATTATTCTCCAATCAGAAGCTACAGATTCAGTTAAATAGTCACATTTTATGTCTGGATTCTTCAAGACTTGTGCTGCTATTTTCACTTTCCACTTGAACATGAACAGCAGTGATAACATGAGTAAAACCTTACAAGATCAACGTCATGAAAAGCACTCATTTGACATTTCGTAGCTCTCAGAACAGATTTATTGGCACACAACTTTAAGAGATTTGAAAGATATTCAGGTTCATGGTTAGGTCGATGCTGGAAGATTTATCGACAGTTCTACCTACCTATCTTCTCCATGGAGGCAGCGGTGGACAGGAAGCCCTGTTGCAGTAGCTGCTGCCGCGTCTCCTCGTCTTCCACCTGGATCTCAGACACCATGTTACATGGTACGAAGCCCAGACGGCCACCAGACTCTCCTCGGTAGAACCCGTCTGTGTCTTTATCTCCAAAAACCTGGAGAGAGGAGTGTCAGAAATGTCACACGCACAAGTAACATGCATGAATGTTCAAGTTTTTTATGGTCATGTTTGAGCTGTTCGGGGACGCACTTTGATGATCTGTCCTTCGGTGAAGGGCAGCTCTTCCTCAGCAGCATCAGGATTGGGAGACATGGTTGAAGGATCGTAAGGGAAGAGGGCGACAAAGACCCGGATGTCGCTGTCTGCTTTTGTCTTTACTGAATCAGTACCGCCTGCAGAGAAAAGTTCATGCTATGATCAGATATTTAATGGACGTTTTTAACCAGCAACAGGTTGTAATGTGGTACTACAGCCAGGCGGCAGCTGTGGGGCATCTGTTTGGAAACTGCCATTTAATAACAAGAGAAGAAGAAAGTGCTGCTATGAGATTAAGAACCAGAGAAAAATGCAGAAAGCGCTGCAGCCTGATGAGTTTTGATTGAAACACCTTTAACAAGAATATGAAATAAAGTCACAGGTCTACCACTATGCAGTCATGTGAGAGTGAAGCGCTCTGCAGGAGGGCCAGCCACAGAACAACAGATTTATGATGAGCTTTGTCACCATAATCAAACCCTGAGTTTTACCGAGAATTTATGGTGCACACACTTCAAAATAAAAACATCAGAGTTCTGCCAGAGAGTTAATGGCTCTCTCTCTCCCTTCACTTAAATTCTACAATTCATTTACCAGACGCTTTTGTCCAAAGTGAGGAACATCAAAGAGTTAGAGCAACACAAGCGGGAGGGACAGAGAGGAGGAAACAACGCCAGGAAGTGCAAACGAACATCTTCAAGTCTGACGTGCCTGCATGTGTTTGCACCGTTCGCACACGCACGGCAGGAAGTCTTGATACCGGCACGTCATTGGTCACAGCTGAACCAGGAAGTGGGACCTTTAAAAATGTTTAATAGGGAGGCAGCAATAGAGTAGTGGCTAAGATGCGCGCCCCATATGAAGTATCTCTCACAGTGGCTGTAGGTCTGAATCTGAATGTCATCCTCCGTTCTCTCCTGCTGTTTCCTGTTTCTCTTATCAGCTCTCCTCTAATAAAAGGCAAAACTCACCCAAAAAACATTACTTTAGAAATGTGAAATAAAGTATGTTTAGCATGTAACTACAGATGAAATAGTTTGCTCACTACATGTAAAAACAATATTTTAATACCACTACAGATGACACCTAAAGGTCCCTGCAATCCTCATTTGGCTCAGCGCCAAACTGAGCATGTAAATGTCAATAAATCTGATATCTTACATCTTAAAACAGGCATTGTCTCATCTTAAAATCCTCCCTTTGTAAACTTAAGAAAATTAAATTCAATGTCATCACCGTCACATGACTTCCGTATTTTGCACACAGGCCCAAGCATAGCTTGCAACACGCTCTGAAAATAGCTTAGCCAGGCCGCCCCTCCCCCGCTGCCACCAACCTGACGCTATGAACAGCGTTTGCAGAGCATAGGCATGTCCTTAAACGAGGTAATCAAGCTAAACCACTGATCCTGAGATTAGTGAGCTGTTTGACAAACGGGCACTCCTTCATGACCTGAAGGAACAAGCAACACAGAAAGCAGTGTTCATGCTTCTTTTTAAAATAGACTGGAGGATACACACACATACAAGAGACAGAACAAATCAAATATGATCATCTGTCCCATGTCACGGCTCAGGCACGACATCCCCGAGGCTCTGAATACCAATGATGAGGCTGGAAGCTAAACCTGCTCAACTATTTGACAGCTAGCGACAAATTTGAAGAGCTGTAGTGACATTTTAAGCTGCACTGAAGAGACGAGTTCTCGATCTCATTAAAAGAGAATCAGCCCATCTGTGGCGAGAGTCACAGGGCGCACACTTTCACATCCTCACTGATATTCTAGCAGATAGGACTGAACTTCTCCCTGCACCCTTCCCCCTCTTTCACGTGTATGCTTTTGCATTTGTGTGTAGCAAGCTGTGCACCCACACATGTACCTCGGTACCTTGGGTTTGCTGAATCGAGAATGCAGCTGGTGAAGAAAAGAGAAAGAGAAGATGTGGTGGGTGGGTGGGGGGAGCTTGCAGGTCCACTCTGTAGGCCGCTTGTTTGCTGGCTAATCGAGGTTACTATTTTAATGTCTGTCACTTCCTCCTGTCATGACAAGCCACTTTGGGTTAAGCCTGTTCTCAGCTTAGCAGGCTCTCTCCCACTTCATCATGAAGCTACAGCACCTCCCCCCCCCCTTCACAAGGTGCTAATCTGACCACCATCATTTGAAAGAGTGGAAGACTTGCCAACAGAAACCAGAGGTGTGTCACAAGCACTTTAACATCTAGCTGTTGCGTCTTGAAGATTAGAGAGAGAGAAAAAGACACAAGAAACAGGAAGACAAAACAGGAAGCAGCGTCTGACCTCTGGGTTGCCTGGCATGTGAGCACGCTGGTTTGGAAGAGAGGTCAGCCTGGACTCCCCACGATGGACCCGCCTCAGCTGGAGGCATTTGGCTGGGCTCCTGCTTAAAGTATTAAAATTAGAAACAAGACGTGAAAAAAAACGTACAATACTGACACACAGTTACTGATAAGGATGAAGGGACATCTCAGGGTTCAAAGAAAACAAATGCAGCTGATCATTTGTTTGCTTTCAAGTTCAATAAACAATTATTTATAAAATTATTTGGCATTATATTTTTTTATGACATGGCTCCGTTTAGACTCTAATCCCCAGACCACTCAGCTGATTTTTAGACCATATTTAACATCAGTGAAAACAGCTGGATGTGTGTTTGTGTCTAAACCTTTAATGTGTTGACAGACTTCTTATTTACGTTTCTCATGAAGCTCGAAGAAAAGATTTTGTAATTGTGGCTAATCAATGACGAACATCTCTGCCCCCAAAAGAAAAACTAACAGAGCAGCACTAGCAGCATTTTTTCAGAACTGATGAGTTCATATTTGTAATGCCCTTTATACATGTAGGTACAACTAAACAGTTAAGAGGTGTTCGTCTGGTAACACATGCTTTGCCCTGTACTTATTGTATCAGACAAAAGAACCCCCAGAGTTTCCTTCAACTTGCTCATTTAAAATAGAAAGGTTGTTTTTACAAGGAGTTAGTACATCCAGTGTGACCTGATGCAGGACAGACAAAGAGTGCATAAAGAGAGAGGGAGCTCAGATTCACCTCAGCCTTCATAAAATCAAATGGAAGTACTGTTTTTTCTTTTCCTTTATATCATCAAAATATGGCACTAAATCCACGGCTGAGCTCCCTCTGTCTGCAGTAGTGATGGTGAGAGAAAAGGTGGTATGTCTAAGTGGCACTTCAGAGGGTTTGACACAGTACTACAGGGGATAGGAGGAGAAGTTTGGGATAATAACACGGCCTGCAGCAACATTTACCAGGTTGTCTACCTTTAGGCCTCGGCGGTGAGGAAGTCTGCAGTGCTCCACATTAGCCCCCTCTACCCACCACTCAGCACTCATCTGCTCCACCACCACCTCCCCAGGAGGGTACTCCGAAGGCTCCTCATTGTCGTCTGTGCCGTACTCCACGTCAATCTCCACCTCGCGACCAACAGGTGACCTCACAGTGCGTACTGTTTTGCTGACCGGGTAGGGTCTTGGCGGGGTAGGACCAAAGCCAGGGTTGGCTGCTGCAGCCACAGTCCTCTGACTCCTGAGCATGGCCTCCCTCCTAAGGCGGTCCCCTAGCCCTCTGAGCAGTGCTTTGCTGGTGGGGTTCAACTGGGGAGGACGGCGGGTTGAGACCCTACTGCTGGTTTGACCCTCATATAAATTCACGTCTTCTTGTCCAGGATAACTGATAGTGTCCACTGTGTCTGCGTAGTGCACTCTATGCTGTGTCTTAGGCTTGACCTGCAGGGGTCCCTGTTTTAGTGAAGGCTCTTTGGTTAGAGACCTGGGGTCCCTGTTAAAGTGATAATGGGTAGTGGGGGCATGTGAGTGTGGGTTCGGGTGATGCTGGTGTTGCTGGGGGGCATAGTGGGGGCGTTCTGAGTCTCTGGGGTGAAAGTAGCCGGGCCGTGTCCGAGGCTGACTGTTGTGGCTTAAAGGCCCTTCTTGACTGCTATCCTCCTCCTCTATCACCTCAGGGATGCTGAACAGCTGCTTGTTGTGGGCGACCTGAGGAGGCAACTTATAGATCCTCTCAAGAACCTCTTCATCACTGTCAGGAGTGTCCAAATTGCGTGACTATGAGGGCCATGTCAAGTATGAGTGGATCGGTGAAGAGGATGCGATATAATGTTAGGTATAAATGAGGGAGGTGCAGAGAACACAGAGAACCAAACCAGCCATGCAAAGGAAAGAGAAAAGAAAGAGGAAGAAAAACAAAAAACAATCTCAATGAAGCGTCACAAAAAAATAACAAGAAACAAGAAGTGAGATTTAAACCATGCAAGACTAATGGGAAGAAACGCAGCTAACAAAGTGCATGTTTAAATGTCGTCGAACATGGCAGCAAAACATGATGAGCTATTTTTCCTTTTACCCTTCTAGCTGCACAAGTGTAACCCCTGGCCTGCACTTCTCCAAGGTGGTCCGAGTACAGGTCCTCCTCCTCCTCCTCCAAGATGTCAGACAGATCGGAGCGGCTGTTGTCTGCGTTGTAGTCACTGGGAGGCTCCACGAGCCCTCTGCTGTAGTTCTGAGAAAGAAAAAAAAGAAACAATAAAAAACCTCACACATTTTGTCCTTGATGTGTGTTTGTAATGAACCTTTTTTGAAGATCTGGCTTTCTTTTAACAGACAAATGCGTCAGTCGTTAAGGCTGTTTATCTCTGTCTGACACTTCCCTGCAGCAGAAGTTTCAGCCATTAAAAATAATTACCGTACAGAGAAATAGTCAACCTTGTTGCTAGTGTTCTCCTTTGCTTCATAACTTATAGTCTGTTAATAACCAGCTAAAAGACTTCTGAGCTTTGAATCCTGATTATTTAGTCCTTTGAGTGTTAAGAAAAATAAGCTAATGATACCTGAAACAAAGTCGTTGTAAACATGAGCAGGCTTTCTATCAGCTGATTATGTGGATTTAATTCAGTGTCTCCACGGCTCATGAAACTTGAAGAACTTTCAAATAGCTGTTTCTAAGTCATACCAGATAAAGTACAAAATCATGTGCATTCATAAACAGATCTCAAACTGATCGATTGATTCTTTATTATTCATTAATAATGCGGGTGTTGTGACAAAGTGCAAAGAAAGCTTCAGAAAATAGATGAATGGTCCAGTCACTATTCAGTAAGTGTACACCCACATTTGGAAAAGTTGATTATCCTTCAAGTTCCTATTGTGTAGCCCTGCTTGTGCTCGTGCATCAGCAACTGTGCTGTACTGGATCACACCTCTCCCATTGGTGCCAAGGCCAAAGAAGAGTAGCTCATGTACGGAGCACTTACACTAATTAAACAAACTGGACTTTCAGGGTCAAACATCCTTGGGCAAAGCATCGATTGCCGACTGTGAGCGCACCAAACGGTCCACTACCAGCCCAGTAACAGTCCACTAACAGTCATACTTGACTAACTTCCATTTGTGTGCAAGGGAAAGAAATGTGTCTTTTAGTTTCACTGTTCAAAGACTTATATATTTACTGATGTAAACTTACGATGACAAAGAGACCTCAGTAAGAGTAGCGACTGTTTAATACAGACAGAGATCTTAATAAACAAACAAACCAACAAATATTGTGGCACCTGTGAAGCTCTTTTCAGCTCAGTCGTCACCACTGATCAGACTCACTTCACTCTTAAAGTCACAGACACTTCTGTAGTTTCAAATATTAGCAAACATTGTGACTGACCTGCTGCCTGCTGCAGAACTCTGGCTCCTGGTCCTGTCGTAGGAACTCTTCCATGGACACCAGACGGGTATTCTCTCGCTCCTCCTCTGCCTCGGACTCCAGCGGTGAAACAGGGCGTCTGTGGAGGTTATTGTCCTGAGGGTTTAGGAGGTCTGTAAGGGGGGCTTTGGGCGGAGTGGGGATGCGCTCAGGGGTCACGAGCTTGGCACTGGGGTCCTCGATGAACTCTGTCATGGATGGGAAAGGGCGAATTGTTCCAGGGCTGTCAGTGTCTCTGCGCTGCTGCAACGCCACCGCTGCTTCTGTTACTGCTGGTGGTGCAGAAGCAGTAGGTGCTGCTACTGGACATGGTGGAGGCATTGAGGTGATGGGGGAGGTCACATGAACCTGAAGACAAGGAAGAGAGACAATAAAGCCCTATTACATAAAAATGATCCATGCAGAACACCAATTTTGAAGAACTGATCATGTCTGCCGAAAAAGAAAAACATTTAAATGAGTTAGTAGTAGACAGAAAATAAACAAATATTAGCATCATGTTTGTGTTCAGCTTTGACTCAATAAAGAAGATCACATTTATATGCAAAGAGAGCAAATAGGTTGCTAACATTTTAAAAGACCCTTCATGTACAGAAACTGATGTTTGAACGGCCCTTTGATTTTCTCCCCAATGACACCAAACAATACAGAAAGACCAGCAACAATGCCTTTGGCCAAAAGCTTGAATCTAAAGACAACTCATCTCAGATAAATGTCAGGATAGCATACCATGGGAGTAATGGTGGAGGCCATTGGTAATGAGGCCTCACACGCAGCCAAGGCAGCAGCAGAAGACGGGTTGGCCCAGGCCCTCACATATGAGGCAGATAAGAAATGATCTTGTGAGCGGAGAGCATGAGGAGGGTTGGCATCAGCCTCCGTGACGAGGCCTGAGTAATGAGAGTCTGATGGCAAGGAGCTGGGCAGCACAGAGACTTTGGCAGCAGAGTTCCCGTAGGACGGCGGAGAGGGCAGGTTGCTACAGCCTGCAGGGGTGCAGGGTAGGGGTGGCACGACTGGGGTGATGACGGCTGGACCTGACATGATGGCAGCCAGCTTAGAGGGCACATTGACAGGCATAGAGTCACAGGACTCCCCATGGGCAGACATTGTGCGGACAGTGAGATCCTGAGCTGCCTGCAGAGACTGGATCTGAGAGGGGCCCAGCAGGGCACTGCCGGCTGTTGGGGAAGACACCTCCAGCACCTTGGATAGGAGAACAACAGGTAGCTTTTTGTAATTAAATACATCACAATGGCATTAAAAACATAGATCTGTGCTTAAACACACAGCAGTGCGAGATTCTTGCCTTTTTCCTGTCAGCATAAATAGTGTATCCAGTTACACGCACTCCATTGGAGGTGCCAGAAGCATCTATAGTGACCGGCAGCCAGCTGACGAGGGCGATCCCAGGGGAAGGTCCCTGATCCAGCTGCAAGTCCAGAGGAGCATCAGGGGGGCCTACAGGTATCCAAAGCATCACAGCACATCCAGGAACAAGCAACAGACAGAGAAATGGTTCAATGGAGGACCAAGCTATTGAATCATATTGAAGGTACAGTTCTCAGATTAAGGGGATACTATCACGATGGGCATGTGACTCTACTGAGAATAAACACTATCTAATACTCTAAAAGAACATTGAGAAATTCAGAAAACCGAATACCTGAGTTCCCAGACAGTTGGCATGAAACTTAAACAAATTTGAAATATGATTTAGAGAAACACAAACCTGATAAGACACTCATCACAGGTAGTTATGCATCTACAAGGGTCTGAGTTATTCATGACAAATATGTAAGACTGGGTAGTTCTTGCAATGACTTATATCCATATCTTTTGATTTAAAAGCTTTCTTTAGTAACTGCACCAGGACTTATATCCTCAGTAGAAATGTTTTAAAAAGTTGTCAGCAAAATGTCACCATGACCAATGCAGTCTCCTGTTTTACTTCCCTTTGATAAATGCATCCTGTACCAAGGTACTGTAGCTTTCTAACTAAGGAGAGGCAGGTTGGAGCATGTCTCATGAATAAACAGATATCCATGTGGGAGATACAGAATCACTCCGACTGATTAAAATGAGACTGTACAGGCTCACTGCATAACCTAGCAGCGCCCCTGTTGTCAGCAACAGCCGTGGGTTCACATTTACACTTGGCTTTCGCTGCATGTCACCTCCACTCTTGTCTCTGACAGCTGTCCTATCCAATAAAGGCAAAAACTGCCTAACACACAACTTAAACCAACGAAAACATGGAACTGTGCAAAGTCGTACAAAGTCCAAGTGAAGAACCAGTGATGAGCGAAGAAGGACCAGCAGTGGGCTGTTAAAAAGTCACAGTTATACGTTTGACTTGCTTTCATAAAAGCATGAAACTTTGTATACTTTGGAGATGAAGGCAATGGATCCAGAGTAATTTAATCTAATGACCACATCTTCTTCAGAAAAGATGATGTCTACCTTTGCGTTTGCATGGTCAGTGATTACAATGGTGCAGCATCAAACCTCATGAACTGTTTAGTACTTCATTAAGTGACGGTGTGAGAACTGAACCCACAATTTTTGAGAACAAGAGCTAGAATCTTGAACATTATGCCAAAAACAACACATGAAAAAACAATTGGGACAGTTTGATCTACCATGTCTGAAATACAAACACAATTTGCTAAAAAAGTCTTATTTACAGCTGATCATGGAGGAAAAGGTATGAGTACACACAGAATGGTTAATCGATCTTGGTCTTTCTTCTCCTCACACTGTTTTTGTTGGTAAAAATCATGCAACTAAAAGGCCAAATGTTCAATACTTTACACCATTTTCAGTCATGTTTGACAACAAAAACTAAGGCAGAGTTTAATCCACAGGTGAAATCATCTGCCTAATAAAACAGCCTCCTCTCTGAATCAGCAGTTAGATGTACTAGCTGTCAGCATTAGAGCGATTTGGCATAGCAGATAAACATCTACTGACATCGCTTCATGCCACATTATTTGCAGATGTGCTGATTTCTGTCAACAGGGCCGATACAGATGTTGTACTAATGCAATGGTGCATCCCTACTTGAAAGTGTCACAAAGTAGGAGAGGTCTGATTTTGCGTGAAGAGATTTGATGTGAAGTTTTGGTTGTTAAAGGGTTCGGCTTTAAATCAGATACTGAAGGAGGATGCGGTACCACTATCAAGAAGAGCATCTGTACAGTTTGTGCAGGAAAGGTAAATGTACTCACATAAATATTACACTTTTCTAGTCTTTGATCACTAAAAGTTTTTAAAGCTAAATGTCAACATTCACCAATTCCTACCAGCATTCATTTGGTGATGACAGATGTAATCATTTCATGCACAGTCACACTCTTTCTCCCTCCCTCAGAAACTGTTCTTTAAGGAGAGTCTTTGCCCAGGAACACTTTGACATGCGGACTGAAGGTGCGGAGGATCCAACTGCTGATCTTGAGATTAGTTGAGGATTAGCAGCAACACCTCTAATCTACACACACATTTCACTGGGACAGTCACAGCCGTCAAAAGGAGTGCTGTACAGATACTGAGCATCAGTGATGACTATCTTCTCTTGTGACCTTTTTGTTGAGTTGGTGATGTCCTGAGTTTGTATATCAATTGAATATTTTGTGACAGTGGCATCTCTTAAAATGAACACCTGCTGCACATAGCCGTGTACCAGGGAGGACAGTGTTACAAGAAATTTGCCTCTTTTAACTTACTGGGACTTGATGGATTCAAGACATCTGAGACCATTGAACTTAACTTTTTCAGTTAATTTGATTTGCACGATGAGCTGACTTTGGGCATTTTTTCAAAGTCCCATGAGGGGAAATGTTCATGCCCCCCCCCAAACAACACAAGCATACCAAGTTTCACACTTATATGAAAACGTAAACGTGAGTTTCACACATCAGTTGCACTTTGGAGGAACATTTGAGCATGTGAAACCTGTGGTGAAGGTGATTACCTCATTGATCAACAATCTTTAGCACGCTTCATTTCTATTAAATCGTTGGCTGAAAACATGGCCGCCACATGCTGGTTATATAACCCAACCCCTAAAAATCACATTAATCACACAAGGCCTTGATAAACCTCTGCACAGAATCTTAGATCCATTGTTTACACAAAAACAAACCAAAGCTTGGCACTGATTTAACATCTTCGTTGAGGACAGTAGAAATATTAAAGTTGATGGTAGTGAATAAGAGAATAAGTGTGTTGTTGGAGTCTGACCCAAGCAGCTGAGGAGGATCCGTTTTGTAACTACAATGATCTGACTTTATTCACTCATTCATGATCGATGCATTATGTGTAAGGCTAGCCAGCATGTTAGAAAACCTTTCATATCAAATAAACGACTGAATCCTGACCTGCCATCAACGTGCTGAAGATGATTGTAGCGCTTCTGTGTTCACGTCGCTCCACAGGTAGCTCCCATGGCGTGCGGTGCGGCCGCGCCTCCACTTTGACGGTGTACTGCAGGCTCGGCAGAAGGTTATTGAGGCACAGCGAGTAGCAGCCAGCCTTCACCAGCTCACACTCCTCCTCATTCAAGGACACAATGTGCACATAGTTACTGTTACTGGGCAGCCAGGTCAGGTTGGCAGAGGTGGCAGTTATCCTTTCCACGCGCAACTGCGTGGGTGCCACACAAACGTCCCGACCCACCAGCATACTGCAGCGCAGCTGGTCTGAGAGGCCCTTCTCCGTCAGGCTCTGCACTGACACACGGTAGGCCTTGAGGTTTATGTCCAGCCGCTCAAGCACTGCTTTGGTCTGGGAACCGAAGGGCACATTGAGCCTCAACTCCTGGTCCACATACACATTATAGCTCCACACATTGCCCCACCCAGCCGGCACCAGCGGAGGGTCCCAGCCAATAATGATGCTCTTGGCAAGCTGCTTTATGAGGGTGAGTTTTCGTGGGTAAGGCACAACGTCCACTCCCACCTCCTCCAAATCCAAGTCCAGGCCGTTAGTGAGGGGGGCTGGGACAGCCAAGGCCGATGCTAAGTCTGAGGGGGCTGAGGCAGGGCCAGAGGGAGTATGGGCCTCTGTTCTTCCTGAGGCGCTGACGCCCAGGTGGAGGTGATGCTGGTGGCTGGCACTGTGCAGGCTGCTGTCTAGCAGGGAGTTGTGAGAAACGTCTCCTGTCTCTGGGTGGTGGGCGCCGCTCATCACATCGTCGTCCGACACACGTTCCACAAAGTTAGAGGGGACCAGCCCTCTCCGACCGTCCATGAGCTCTCCTGTAAGGAGCACAAATGGTTGTAAAGACCGGAATATGAGATAATAGAGTCAACAATTTACACTTCAGACTCACCTTCATAGAAGCCATCATCGTCCATGTCTCCGTACACATAGATGTATTCTCCAGCAGTGAGGGGAAGTTCCACTTCAGGGTTGTCATTGGGGCCATCATAAGGATTATAGCTGTTGGAAATAAAGATAACAGGAAGTTGTCTCCCTCAGATATTAACAGCCTGCTGATGAAGTGAGTTTACTTACCTGTATCTTGCAATGAAAACCTGAAGCTTTGCCGCTCCTCTGCTGGCTGTGTAAGGGGCTGGGGCCATGTCGATGTCCAGCTCCTCCACTTCACTGGCAGTGTCCACCTGAAAACACAGAAATCAAAGAGTGAATCTCACAAGTCTTTACTCCATCCTTTTACTGCTTGTGTTGTTTTCAGAGCAACTCAGTTAAATTTTTTCCAACTTTAAAGCTACTTATCAAATGTGGTTATGAACATTTAACTGTGAAGAGACCCCGAGGCAAAGGTCTGGACTGTGGGCTGCTCTTAATTTCTGATCACAAGGAAGATCAACTCAATGTTGTAATTATTAGTAAAAGTATGACCTCAACAGTCCCCTCCTGTTTATCCAGAAGTAGTTATATATCGACTACACGAGTGTTCACATGCTGAGTGACTATTTAGATTTGATTTCATCTCTGAGTCACCGTGTTGAGTACACAATCACCTTGATGTTTTCTCTTCATAGCTGTTCCACTAAATACAATGAAAGACATTTATTTATAGCTCGCTCATGAAAACCTTTTTAAAGATAATTACTTACAACTACTACTGTGTAACCTTCATAATCCACAGAGGAGTGGATTATCTCACTAAATATGAGCTTAATTGAACTGTGTGCAGACTCGAGGGAAAGACCACCAACCTGTGTGCGACGTGAGAGCACACAGTGACTCTAAAACATGTCGACAGACTTGTGTCCTGAATGAGCAGAGTGAGCGTTGGTATATATTCAGCTACAGTGTGTACTCGCGTGTGATGACAGAGAGGTTAAGGAGGAGCTTTTTAATCCATTAAATCCACACAATCAATGTGATCGTGCATGGCTGTCTTGGTAATCTTGATGAGCAATCTGCCTGCCTATGTGGACACAAAGAAAGCAGAAGAGCTGCAGGCAGGAGTTCCCACACAATGACATAAGCGGAGGGAACACGGAGAAGAAAGCAGCGTTATCACAAACCTGCAGTCAGGGCTTAAAGTTGACACAAATACAGTGACTGCAGGTGAAAGGAACAGCAGACATCCATAATGGCAGGCGGCTTTCAGACGTAGCAGACATTTAGACTTTTAAAAACGGAACTCAGTTTAACACAAATTCCTCTTTACAACATTCAAAATCACTCGGATCCTCAGCTTACAGATCGACTACTTTAAAAGGGATTACTTTTTTAGCCTGTCGATGCTATCGCGTTGTCTGATTTGTCGTCACAGCACGCAGGAAGCAGAGCTGCTGTTGCTGTTTTCTGATCGGTGTGTCACGGAGAGTCAAATATGAGTCGAATGCTTTTATCTTGAATTTGTTTTAACTGTCTTATAACTGTATCAAGTCTGAGGAGGGGAATATTGGCTGGAAATGTCCCTTGCTCCTTAATACGTCCTTTACTTGGGGCGCCCTGGTATGCAGATCTTGCTCCTTTATGACTGTTTGTGTTGTGTGCACACTCAGGAGTGTGTGTGTCTTGTACTATATACAAGTATAAATATCTTGTCCTAATATATAAGACTTCATGAGCTTCATTATGTTTCACTGATAAATGCATTCAGTTTTAGTGGAGTTTTTTCACGGTTTTTGCTTGCATTGGATAGGACAGCTGAGCGAGAGAGAGAGAGGGAGAGAGAGAAAGGGAGAGAGAGAGAGAGAGAGAGGGAGAGAGAGAGAGGGAGAGAGAGAGAGAGAGGGAGAGAGAGAGAGAGAGGGAGAGGGAGAGAGAGAGAGAGAGAGAGAGAGAGAGAGAGAGAGAGATCTACAGCCCCAGTGGATACCATTTACACTTTCAGGATGCTGGGTGGCTTAGTGACTATGCAGGTGCTATACTCCTTAATGGCGAGCAGCCTGGGCTTGTGTTCGACTTCTGACTTCTGTCCTGCATGTCATTCCCCTCTCTATCTCTAGCTCTCTCTGATTTGTCTGTCTCTACGTCTGTCAGTTGCCCTGTCTCAAAATAAAAGCATAAAAAAGCTCCAAAATAAATCAGGTCTTTCAACAACATCGTGCTGAGCCAGGTTATATACTTCAGAATACTTTCTTCTCCAATCATCAAGTGGAGATTTAAGTTTAAATATGAGTAATACAACAGTGACACGATAAGCTATCAGGGAAACACAATTTTCATTGAAATCAGGAAGTTTAAAAAAAATCATTAATTCGGTCATCATCTTTGTTTTTAGTTTCTTTTTTTTTCATGTCAGAGCGGCTGAGTCAGAACATGAAGAGGCAGAAGGAGGCGTTTGAAAGTGATTCCCTTCAATTGCTTACCAATGATGAGTTACAAAATCACTATATCTCTTTTAAATGTGTAAACTAATTCCTCACGCTATCCGGTTGCCTAGTAAAATATAGAAAAAAGGTTGTGTGTTATAATGTTGGAGCACGTTGTGGATTTTTTGTGTACCTCGTGTGTTGGGCTTGATTTGTGCGGGCTGAGATGGGTGTCAGACTTGGGGCTGAGGTGTGTGGTCTCTGACTTGCTGGAGGTGGAGCCTGACTTGCTAACGCTGATGGTGGGCAGCTCTCGGTGCTTGGTGACGGGCGAGCGCTCCACCCTGGACAGCCCTGCAGCATGGGGGGTGGCCCCCATCCGCAGTGCAGCTGCCACATCTAGCAGGAGAGAGAGAGAGAGAGAGAGGAAGAGGATCAATACATAATCCAAGACTTTAACTGACAGCCCCACTCAGTGGTTAACCTGGAGCAAACCATGAGTAGCTAGGTGGGTGAGGTCACCGGTCGATATGTAGGCGGCAGCTCAAGGTTGACCCTGGCTGATTAAACAGTGGAGGAAAAATCCTTTCTCCATCTGTCTGAGGTCAGAGGTCACAATACCTTGTGTCACACCAGAACTGTAAAGGGGCTTAACTGGTTCATTTGTCACCGCAGACCACGAGCTGCGGCTCTCACAAGTGTTTCAGAAAAGCTCTGTTACAGTGCTGGACTGTGACGGTGAGATGATGTGTGAGAACATGCCATGCTGATTGTGACAGTGCCCAAAACCACAGAGACAGAACCGAGCGGATCATTACCCTCAGGGCAGGAGAGAGGGTCAGCTCCCTCAAGACTCCAGAAAGCTATTTCACCCAGGGACACCATGTCCCATGAGCCCCCAGTGCAGTCTAAAAACACATGAACAGTATAGAAGAAACAGAGAGAAAGCTGGAAAAGCTACATTTGCACTGTTGGAAGCAGAATGAAGCGTTGAGGCCCCGTGTCCACCTAGCGTTTTTTCCAGTGCCAGTGTCTTCTCTTTGTTTCCAATGAGGGGAGAGTGTTTGCAGCAGCAGGCAGTCATCTGGAGAAAAAGCGTAGTGCCCGGCGGCTTTTCTCTCAAATGGCAACATTTATGTTTAATATTGTACATGGTCCCTTTACAAATAAAGTTAATAATAATAATAAGAAGAAGAATCTAAACAATCAAACATAAAGTAAAAAGTAACGGAGCAGTGCTGGCTGTACGGCGGCTGTTGTCAACAGACAGCTGTCAAATAGACAGGGCGGACGTGCAGGTCTTTTTTCTCAGAACATAAACGCTTCATGCCAGCGCTTTTCTGCCAGGACAAAATGCGAGGGGGACACAGAGCCGAAGAAGCATCATTTTGTGTGGAATAAAAAGAATGTATAACGCCTTTAATTGAAGCATTAGTAGAGAAAGTCAACTCGGACATTGATCCGTACTTCTTCGGGTCATCAAGAGCCGACTCTTAACTAATTAGCATTTTGTTGATTAGCACTTAAAGCAAAGAAAGCATGACTTTGATATTTTAAAGGAACAAAAACAATTATTTCTCCTAAAAGTATGAAATATCCAGAGAGAAATATACAAATTGAACATAAAACATACAAAATGTTAAAAGGAATCTTGAATGAAACTGAAACAGCCAATGGCGTGATGGCTCACCTCGTTCGGTAGCCAGGCCCACCCCATTGGTCAGAACGGAGATGCTGGGATTGTTGAGGATGCTGCAGCTGGCCAGATCCACCTTCGATGCCTGCAGTCGAAACTTCTCCAGCTCTTGGGACAGCAGGCCAAACTGTTCGCTCTGACTGCGGCATTTCTCCTCCAGCTCGCGAACCTTAGACTACAAGTGTGGTGTCACAGCCAGGAAACAAGCACACATGTATAACTATATTAAAAGTATACAAACATAGATCAATACATCTTTAAAAAAGGAAAAAAAAAACTATTACATTCTGTGTATATGTAACTGTGTGATGACGCTTAAACTATACATAAGAGTATTTTACTGTCACTCTTTACTGCCATAAGCAGCGACCTGTTCCTGCTTGAGGTGCAATGGCTGGCGTATGTAACCTCATGAAAGCTCACATTGATCTCCACTTCACCTGCTTGTGTGGTATTTTTCCAGAGAAAAGCACAAGGTCCACAAGTGGGCATGTTCAGTCAAATGAAGCAGTGCAGAGCAAGTTGTATTTTTAGTGTTTTGCTGTAAACTGAGTCGCAGGTGTTACGTTGGGTGAATCGATGTCAGAGAAAGCAGTAACGTACTTGTCCAGAGTTTTCAGGATGTGTCTGAACAACCTGCTACGTTTGCGTTCACTTCTCGGCAGTCTGCACCCTCCAGACCTATAACTCATAAAGCTTCACTTTGAGCTGTTTTTGTCAGTGTGGTATTGTTGTTTAAAGCAGTGACACAGACAATGTGAGAGCTGAGAGTACCGTATTATTCATCATCCCCAACCACACATTGTTATTTGTGTATTCATGGGGGGAGGTAGCCTAGTGGTGAGTGTGTGCAACATGTTCTGTGCGGGTCAGAATCTGACTTGTAGCTCCTTTCCTGCATGTTGGTCCCTACTTTCTCTTTGTCTCGGATTTCTGAGTCTTTCATAAATTCACCGTCATCCAAGCAGTTTGAACTTTTTGCTTCTGCATGTTTATCAACCACAACAATAAAAAGTGCTTTTTTCAAGCTACCTACACGGCGTCAGAGTCTTTGACCTACACTTCTGTTTGACGACCCTCTTGCCTTATATAGTCACAGCCCCATTTATAAAAGATCCCTTAATGAAACAGCTTCATGCAGAAACCTTTAACGCCTACACGGCCACTTACTAGGTAGCTATGGAAACTAATCACAGGTAAATACAAACTACATTTCAGGCTGATGATGATGTAACTGTAGCTTACATAACACATAGTGAACAATGGAGAATTACAATATGTTGTTAGTTTTCTGCAAGCAAAGCGAGTTCAACTGTTAGCTGAAAAACAAAAGAGTCCAACCTTCAGAGGAAAGACAAATGGAGGGAAATAAAGACAGGTAGTGTTCTGGTAAGGTGGGAAATAGGATTAAGAACACGTCAAAAAGGGAATCGGAGGTTATGAGAAGTTTCATGTCGTGCTTCTGTCTGACACTGTGTTCCCTGCACAGCAGTGGGGTTCTTTTCTAGAACGCTACACAACTCAGAGTTTCTATATGTGGCTTATTTCACTTCAGGTTGCGGTTTGGAGTTTCCTGGTAGGCCTCCGCACAAAACAGTGTGAACAACATTTCCTGTCAGCTCTCACCTCTGCAGAGCCGAAGACTGCAGCCTGTTGTTATCGCACTACACTTATCTGAGATGAAGACTCTTTACAAAAAGCGTCCAGTTCAGTACAGTACAGTCTACAGTAATGGAGATTCTATCTATCCTATCAAGGCCCACGTGATAAGTGGGCTGGGTGCAGCTTGGAGTGACAACTGTGCCACAAACAGACATTTTGTTAACTAACCTCATGTAACTACATTTACTTACACACATCTTTCGAGATCGATGTTTACATACATTGAACTTTAAAGTCACTCTAAACAATCCTGGCTAGTGCTGGATCACCCATCGATCATAACTCACTGAAACGCGTGTAGAAAACCTACACAAATGCATCTGGTCTTTGTGGCTACCTGTCGCATTTTGAAAGGGAGCAGGCCTTCGTTTGGTGTTAGTATTTCTACAAAACACGATTGGAGGATTTGACTAAAAGTTGTTGGGTTTGGTGGTTCTATCTACAGGAGCTAGGGGGGGGGTTTCATGACAGGAGCGTATATAGTTTGGAAAAGGAGATCTAGCAGGCTAGGTTAACAGTACCTGCATGCAGTCCAGTGTACTCTGGTTAGCAAAAGGATAACACAAAAAAAGATAACCACAGTAAACACATGCTTGAGATAAAGTGGATCTGGGAAAGAAATAACATTAGATGTAAAAATAGAAACACAGCAATCAGAGAATTAGCCCTGCAAGAAAATCCAGGTAGGAATCAGTGTCAGTACAGTGAGTCGTGGCCCCCCTGCAACACCTGCTTCATGACTGCACAATGATTATGGACTATTTTTCACAGGCTCTTTTTATCAGATTGTGAAATTGCAGCGTGTTAACTTGGCACCAAAGCTCAGATTCCCAGGAGGGGAGAGGGAGAGAGAGAGAGAGAGAGAGAGAGACTTTCTCCTTGTGTTTAAATAGAGACAGAAAGCGAGAGGAGCAAACCAAGAGAGAGGAAACGAGCTTTACTATACTCTACCAGCTCTCTCCGCAACACGAGCTCAGTCAACTCCTATAATAAAAGGCAATCTTCATGTAGGATGAATGACATTAGAGCATGTAAAGAGTGGACATAGACAGAACACATTAAAGTCATCAAGTGTGGATGATGATGACACTGTTTAGGTCTCCCCCCCCCCCCCCCCCATTTAAAAACCGCAACCAATCAGGAAGTAGGAGGACCGCCTCGGTTTCCTTTGAATTCAAAGTGTGTAACGCTCACACTGAGAACAAGTGAAAAGGTTACACATCAGCAGAGGCGCCATCTGTTCAAACGGTTTTCACGGCCCATGAGCGCTTCGCAACGTACTTTTTCTGGCAGCGTCTCTGTCAGGTGTTTGGATACGAGTTAAGGGGTCTTTGTTCTATTCGAGCATGCTGCTGCAGTAACAATGGGACCTCCTTTGTCTGCTAAGCACAAGGCAATACGAGATACCTTCTGCATGAATACTGAATTACACCGACTCTGGTCAGTCGAACAATAAATATTGAGGCAGTCGGACACACACTCCTCCTCTCTCTGATGTTTGAGTGAATTGACTTTGTCTCTCTTATGTGTTTGTATTAAACTCCTCAAAGCCCGTCAGAGCTCTGCTGTGAGGCAGCTACAGTCAAAGTAGAATGAACTTCTTCAATCACAGTGTTTTATTAGACACTCACCTCAAGCACCTGTACCACTCCCTCATGCTCCCGCTTGGCAAATAACTGAGCCTGGTGAAAAACAAACACATGAACATTAGTGGAACATTGGCTGATAATTCATTTGAGTCTAATTCATAATGCAGGACGCTCAGTTTAATTTACTAAAGACTTAATTGGTGCAGAAAGGTTGCCTCCTGCTGGACAAAAGCCCAAATATCCCCAAATCACTCTGACAGCATCCTCAGACACACGAGGGTTAGAACAATAAATAAATCTGTGTGTGCGTGCGTGTGTGTGTGTGTGTAGAACAGAACAGGTCATTACCCGCTGTAAGCGTTTGATCTCATCCTGTTTGAACTTAAGGATAGCCAGTGCCTGCTCATGTTCCAATTCCAGCTGCTGCCTTCGCTCAGCGACCTCACGCATATGCTGTGACAAAGGATTTATTTTTGTTCAATCACAAAGCAGCAACAAAGTGACATTTACTAAAACACATGGGAGAATTTTGACACAAGCAGCACCTTTAGGACCTGCTCTAGGTTCTCCAGTTTGGCACGGAGTCTCTGGTTCTCCTCGAGAACTGAATTGTGTTGAGCGGTCACTTCAGAGAGATCTTCCCTCAGCTCCTCATTCTCAGCCCGAGTCTGAAACGTGACAGCAAGTTCTCTCATTTAGTGAGTTGAAATGACCCTCTTTGTATATTTGTAACATGGACGTCATCTCTTGTCTTGCTTGACTAAAATAACAAACACTTTGGACAAGCAGGAGGAACGGACCTGGTCGAGCAGCAGTGCCTTCCTCCTGAGGAGATCTGCCTCCTCCTTCAGTTGCACATTTTTGCTTCGCTCATCCTCAAGCTGGCTCTCCTGTAACCACAGCACAAGGCCACATCAAGGTAAAGAATACATTCCCAGTCTTTAAAGTTTAACCCAGACTGGAGTGCCACCAGAGAGACTGAGTGTGTGAGAAGAAAACAGTCGAGGAAGAGGAGTTCTTACCAAATCCAGACATCTCTTCTGACGCTTCTTTACTTCATGCTCGAGGTTTTCACATTCTTTTCTCTTCTTACTCAGCTCACTTTCCTGAGCCAACGTGAACACAGAGAGGAGACAGTTTTACTATATCCTTGTTTTAAATTCTATTATGCTTAAACATAGATCTTGTTAATTTACTACATCTTAAAAAGCAGGTTATACTGTTATAGACAATAAGACAACATCAGAAACACAGTCAGGAAAACAATCCACAGTTCGTTTGAAAAGGAAGGTATTTCACACGGAGCCGCGGGCTGAACTTCAGACAGTCAAATCGTGTGCTGCGCAGTATGTAGAATAATAGTTATAGGGAAAATCATGAATGACAAGTGTTTACGTTTTTACAATGCAGAACACGCTGGCTTTAGTTCTGTGTTGACCTCCGACATCATAGCAATGAGGTATTGCAAGCTTAGCATCCTTTAATTATTCTAAATGCAGCTTACATACAGGAGCAGCAATCGGAGAAATCAGCTTATTTCAGCATGGCCTCTGCGCCTCAATCAAGTATTACCACTGTGAGCGTGTGGGGGAGGCTGCAGGACGCACAGGCTAATTGTGGACCACCAGCAGCTGAGACAGGAGGAGAGAGACAGGACTCTCTGCGCTGATCACACAGCCAGACAATAACTATAATTAAACTGCAATCTGTGTGCTGAGCTGCTGATTTGCTTGATTGTTTATCAGTCATGGCAGTAAAGTGCTGGAATGATCTCTGTTTGTCGAGTGATGATTCTTTGCTGTTTTGGAGAGTCATGACTGTGAAGCTAATCTTTAGAAACGTTTGCACTGACTACAACATCCACAGATGTTTCACAAATAAAAAAGACACTTTTTACTGAGCGTCTGATTAGCCCCACTTGATTTTCTGTTTCTTATGAACTCACCACAAGTTGAATTTGTGTTTGTTATTGTTGTCCTAAACGCACACAGAAGCACTTTTCAAAAAGTTCCTCATGTAAACATTTGGCATTTTCAGTTTTTACATCCCTTCTCGGCCTGCAGTGAATGAGCTCAATCTGCGATAACATTGTGCAAAATTGAGATAACATAAACTGCAATAAACTGTGTTGTCTAAAGAATTTGGTTTACTCTTAATCTCCCCCCTAATTGTTTTTCTAAGTATCCAGTTCGGCAGACAAAACTGCCTCAGTTATAAACTGCACTTAAGACCACTCCTGTATATTTACTCTAGTGTCGGCCGACTAGAAAATTAAAGATGGGGAAGAGGCAAGGAACGGTCATCCCTTCACCATCTTAAAAAAAGAATTACAATACTTTTAACTACTGAATATTGTCTCTCTATCCTGGCATCGGTGTGAATCAGAGGAGATTTAGAGGTGTGCATACGCAGTGGAGACTCATGACCATTCAACACTACTACCATGTTTCTAATGATACACAGCTTCATGTAAATGGGTGAAGTATCCCTTTAAAAAGGAAGTGCGTAGACCATTGGTTAAAAAAAAAAAATTCAAGACAAAAAGCTGACTTTGTAGAAATGCTAGAGGTGGTGAAAGAGGTGGTAACGACAATTGTATATCAATTCCTGGCTGCCAAATATTCTATTAATATTAAATGTTAATTTGTAAGCGCTGAGGGGATGGCACACTTGATTTTGAACAGGTTACATTGTTATAAACGACTTTTTGTTCATTGGTCTGTTCAGTTTAGTTTGATCAGACTCAAACACCAACAGCTCAGATTGGGAGGCGCATGCAGCACTTTACAGGGTTTGACCTTGATCACAGTGTTGTCAGTTTGACTCCCATCTTGTAGAAATAAAAAGAGTGAAGTGAGATGAAGAGAATGAGAATATTTTCTCATCTGACAAAAGAGTTCTTGATTTGGTTTAATTTAGTCTCATGATGACTGTCCTTTATTTTACTGTAATCTTTGTTCAGATTTTACTTCATTTGATATTTTGCTTTGACATTTTGTTTATTAATCTCAAATTCTGACTGTTGATGCTCTTCCTCTTTTTTTCTGAGTTCCTGCCTTTGACAAAATAAAATTATACTCAATTCCACATTCCTTGATGGCCAGCAGAGACCCTCACTCATGTAAACGTTACACTCGCTCACTGCCTTCATCACTTGTTTTGCGGCTCTCTTCATGATTTGGTTAAAAAAGATAACGTTTTGAGTGCATTATGTGAGGGCAGAACATCACATCCTAAGATCGTCATCTTCATGTTAATACAGCTCGTGAAAAAAAGGAAATATCCTCTTCTTAGTGAGAGTCCTGGGTGGGGAGTGGATACGAGCGGTGCATAAACATGGTGGAGGGCGGGGAGACGTGCAGCTTTTTACTGTTACTATATAAAATCTAATGGATGTGATGTACGATGTCAGGGCTCTAATACACAAAAAAGCAGCATCCCTTAATGTGTCCAATCTCCACTTTTCATCCTGAAAGAGCTGAGAGGAAATAGGGCCTACGTAAGCCATGAGACCCTCTTGTAGAATCAGCGAGGGCAATATACTCTCCTGTTTCCAAGGGACCAGATCAAAATAATCCCGGCATTACATAACAAATCTGACCATAGTTTTTCCTTCAGTGGCAGTCAGCTCAAGCACAGCACAGCAGCACTGAATTAGAGCTTCAGTTTCACATGAGAACGCAGGGAGGAGCAAATGCTTCCCGACATGCAGGTGCTGCTCTGAAATAGTGTCAAGGTCTCTCATGAAGGACCGATTTAAGATCTGAGTCTGAGCCTCTTCTTTACTCACTAAACCATTAATATTTCACTATGCAATCTTAAAATGAATCCTATGCTGAAATTATACATCCAAAATTAAAGTATGGTACTTCGGTGCTGAGTAAACGATGTGACGTATCCGCTTGGTGTCGTAATGTGTGACGCGCTCACCAGAAACTGTAGGCGCTGCTCCTCTGTGTGCTCCTCCTGATGGGAGGGGGTCGGGCTGAGGCCCGGTTGGGGCGTCACTTGCAGCCCCGACTCCTCCTCCTCGCCGGGAGTCCTCTCACACCTGGATGGAGCTTCATCTAACACCACACACGGGGTCTCTCCTGCAACCTGAATAGGACACAAGCACTCTCAGTCACGTTCAAAGAGATAATCTTCAACAGTTAAGATCCAAGGTAAGCACGGAAAAGCTCCTGTTCTTATGCTAAAAATGTGGAACGCTGAGTGAATGTGAGATTGTAATACTGCACAGTAATACTGAGAATCACCCCCCACCCCTCCCACCGTGGGGGAGAGATTAGCAGCAAGCCTTCTTCCCAGTGGTCCCACTATAATCAATGAATAGGGGGAGGGGAATCCCTCCAGCAACACATAAGCAGCCGATTTCTGTTCTCTAATTAGGCTGAAGGATGAAGACCTACAGTAAACCTTTGGTGGCTTTTCTTAAGCTATTACTACATTCATCATCATTATTTCTTTCTATATGGAATGACTGGCTCACCTTAGACCCAGGTGGAGGGTGGGGGGAGGCTGACATTGGTTCAGGGTTAAGAGTCGGGAATCAGGATCTAATTTTAGAGCAAACCTACTTATGCTCAGAGTAAAACTGTGCTAGTGCAGCCAAGGCCATGACCCAGTAACAGGATCATGGGCGCTCTGCCACGTGCTGCAGGGGATCTCTCCTTTACCTTTTTCTAATTGTTAGTCACTGAAAGGTATATCCCTCAAGGTACAGGAACACTGTAAGGAAACACCTCCCACTGACGGTAAGCACAGGGCATGAAATGATCGACATACGTCATCGATGATTCCATGAGAGGAAAAAAAATCTAACTAATGCAAGAGGCAAAAGTGGAAGTTTGTCACAGACATCAGCTTAAAAATGACTTGAAGAGGAACACACTGGGTTAAGAAAAGGCCTTAAACATATTTTGTATAGGGAGACAGAGCAGTCATTAAAGAGTCAATGGAGAGAAACTGAAAGCAAAGAAAGGTCGAGTTCAGAAGGTGTGTCTGAAGCTTTTCAGCGTAGGTTCAAAGGCTCGGTACGATTCTAGTACGAGTTCGAAAGTGAAGCTTGATAATACTCGATCTTAAAAAAAGGGCTTGTTAGGAAGAGGATTCTCACAAACACTGCCACACGTGTCCTCTCCCAGTCATTTCAAGCCACCTGTATGACTTGTACTTGCAGTTTGAAAAACCTGTGAAAGTTTCCTGGTGTGGATCCATTGGTTTGATAGCTTTCCTTACAGGGAGTTACTGAGGGCCAGGGCCGATCCGAGCTGACATGCAGGGGCTTAAAACCTGGAGGCTTGTCTCTTTTCACACGTGAAACTCCTCACAGCAGGTGTGTTAGTCACCAAGACTGTGTGTTCAAGCAATATGGTAGATACGGTAGACCTGGGTTGTGAGAGTTTGGCAGCGGCTCAGTGGCCTGTCTGCGGAGTTTAAGTGAGGCTGTCCCTGGTTTATCTTTTGGACAGGAGACCATATGGTGTTAGTAGTGGTGACGAAAGGCCGGCAGGAGGCACTAATTCCATTGGCCCCTTTACAAAAAACACACAGCACACAGGAATGAGAGGACAAGCACTGTGCTGATTTTCTCTTCCTCCTTCCAGTAGGTGGTCATTCTGTCAAATCCATCACAAGCTAAGTCGTGCCAGGTGAGCTACACTTCTTGGCAAACTGCCAACGATTGTATTCCCCTGGTCACAGTTAAATCTGTCGGCTTCCCTGTGACTCCTCATTAGTCCGTTACACTTCATACCCATTGAGTGGGTCGGCTTAAGTGAGTAGAGTTTGCAGCTACAATCTGGCAGCCGTGAGACAGCCGTGTCACATTCAGTAAGTAGTGGAAAAAAACGTTATCTTTCTTCCCAAGCGTTTGCAATCTGCTCATCTCTTTGCTTAATAATCGTCACAGACACACCTGCTTAGCATCGAGAGCTGACTTTTGCAGATCAAATAAAGACATAATGAACACTCATCTACAAGGATGTGGAGTAGAACTCTTATATTTCCTGTAGGTATGAATGTGAGTTTGGCTGGTTGTCTGTCTCTACATGTCAGCTCTCTGAGTGACTGAGGAACAGTCCAGGGTGTAGCCCGCCTTTTGCCCAATTGCAGTTGGGATCGGCCCCGAGAGAGAATTCAGGTACTTAAGCCTATAGGCTGACCTGCTATAGACATACATCTGTGCTGACGTCCTTTAATATTCTGAATGAGAGATGTAGGATGATGTGCCAAAGGGGCCATGCAATATGTCAACATTTCACCACTGCAAGAGGGTAGCAATAGCTAACAACAAAGCTAGCAGTCAAGCTAAGTCTGAGGTCTATTCATTGAGTGTATTGGACTGAATAAGACTCCCTTTAATTTTTCTCTGCTCCCAAAGAGGCTGACCAAAAATGAGGCTGCTGTGAACTCTAACGTGATAAACATTATTTAGGTCATATTCATGCTACTATCTAGTTGAAACTAACATCTGAGCCCAGGCAGAACCCATTTCAGATGTGCTGGGATTTACTGCAGCAGGACTGTATCTGTTCACATTTAGAGATGGATGGGGTTTGGTGGAGAATAACGTTACCTACGGCAATCCATCATACACATGTACACACAAAGTAACATACAGTATCTCTTCAGATATGGTCAAAGGAGCTACTCGTACCATTTCCTCTTAAGTTCTGTTTAGCTGATACACCCTCAGTGATTACTCCATTAGGCAACCTCTTTGTTGAAGATGAATAACCAATGTGGGACCAATGTGCACTCTGCTCTTGGCTCTTAAAAGTGGAGCTGCAGAACAGTTATTTCACTTTCCCTGCTCGGCCATTTAAAAGCGCATTTCAGTAATCGAGCAGGCTTAAAAAAAGCATTTTTTAAGTTTTCGAATGGTCATCCTTCTGGATGTCTGACTTGAATGATGTCCGTTATCTCGTCCTTATTTATGTTAAATGTCCAAGTTTAGATATGAATCCAAAGTTACACCTCCGATTTAAAGGATCAGTCAAGTTTCTAACAGGACAGTGAGGGCTCCTAATGATTGGGGGACAACATAGAATGATGTCTGTATCAAGGTATAAAAGGCCGAACTGTCAGAGGCAGCATGGCTCAGGTTTTTATGAATCATGTGCCAACACAGCAATGCAACAAAACCCTGTGTGAGCCAACACCAAGCTGTGCATGTTTTAGAGGTTGGACTTGGTCACAGTGAAGTTTTCTCTTTTTTCATGAACGATTTTCATCATATGAAATTAGCTCATATATTTGAAAAGACAAACTAAAAAACTGAAACAAATCTTCCTTCAGAGCTTCAAATTCAGATCAACCAGTAAAAGAAAAAATGAAGTCCTACCGCTAAACGTGATTTCAATACTTTTTATGCAATGGGGTTGTGTTACACATGCTTATACTGAAGCAGGGTTAGATGTGCTATAGTTAGCAACAGCTTTAAAGGTCAAATATGATGCAAAATCCTCTCCATCATGTTTTTCTAATATGTGTCTCTAGTAGACTACAAACCCCCCAATGATGGGAAAAGTCCATCCTTGCTGTCTTCTGCCTGCTCCACTTTTCAGAAAATGTGTGCTCAAACAGGCCGTTTGGAGATTTTCCCTTAATGACATCACAAAGGGCAGTAACCACTCCCCACAGTCTACCTTCTCACCGTAAACATTAGAGCATGGGACGGGAAAGCCTGTGCCACCCAAGCCCTTCCAGAGCTCTGACACTTCTTTAAACTGGTTGATGAAGAGGAGAATATGTGACCTTTAAGTGTAAAGTTTCAGTCACTTGAGCAATCAGAAGAGATGACAAAAAAAGATATATGATGTTCAGATGTTGAGTCCTTTTCTATACATCATATAATAACTTTGAGATATGACAGTATGTGATATACACTGCCAGGATTCATGTGTAGGTGTTGTTGTTTGTCTTGTTGTCTCCTTTAGTTTGTTTGTCAAGGTTTTAAATGTAATTATTATTTGTGAATTATTTGTGAATGTTGGGCCACATGAACATAAAAAAACTACACAGAAACATATTGTGCAGATATGATCTCAACATGTTACCTTTGTTTACTGTTGTTAAACCAAAGCGGTTAAATGAAACATTTTGCTGAAGCTGGCTGCAGATCTGAGCCAACATATGCTAACTCTGAAATGAAATAACACTTCAATCGATGAATCAGCTAACAAGCATTAATAATCTACAGATAAACACTAAAGAAGGTGCTGGGATCAGATACCAAACACAGAACTTCCTGACTCTCATTTGACTTAAACGTTGACGCAGCACTCTGAAGAGGGTTTTACATTAACTCAGACAATATTCATCTGCAAAGGAACATATTTTAAATAAGATCTATTGAAGGTATACTGAGTAAAAATGGGCTTTAGCACAGAGTACCTGCTGATCATGTACTGACTCACTAGTTCTAAGTTTGGCTTTACAAAGTATAATAAGACATTTATGTTTGGAGGAACGTTCACATTAACTGCAGGTGATGGTCTGAGAGCTCTGTAGCTACAAATATCAGAGACACTTGTTTCCATTATGTTTTCCTTTTAAAGCTTTTTAAAGATTCAGATGTTCAATAAGACTTCACAATTAGAACTTCTGTTTGAATGTTCACTTATTCACTTAAATTTGTTGCGCTGTTATGTTGGTCTCACTCTCATAATCAGTGGAATGATTTCACTCAGTGTTGACTTCTTATAATATTCATTGAAACATTACAATATTAATAGTTCTTATCATAAAGCTAATACTGAACTCCTCCAGGTCAGAGGGAGACGGTTGTGAATGATGGCTGTTGATGGAGCAGCCATGTCAGAGGTCTCTCGTCACATCGAGGCAGCGTCAGCAGCTCCTCAACCTGTTTTTGGTTGGATGAGGTTCTAGCTTTCAGGCTCACCTCTGCTCTACTCATCTCTAATGTGTACACTTCGTGTGGTCAACGAATACTAAAGGATCACGTACACCTTGGGCCCATGCGTAAAGCAGGTCCAGTTCTCATTCAGCTGGGCCCTGGATGCCATAAGCACATTGGTGTAATCCCTGCAGACTACTGAAACGGGTAACTGGATCACTTCTTTTAAAAGCACCTTAATGGATTGGCCTGGCCGTTGATTTTCCCTTTTTAATACGCAGCATATCGATGTCCACCAATCAAACGCTGTGCCACCCTGCTCCTAAATCTGTCGCTCTAAAATCTGGATGCACCGGAATATGACCGTTATAAAACCCTGTTTCTGACAGGTTGCCCTTGACTAGGCCTCACGTACGTCCCGTCCTTTAAATGTGCAAGAAAAGTGGCAGTTCAACACAGGCTTGGGCCGGATTTACTGAAATGAATATTACAAAACAACTGCTAAGGGAAATATCCCCCCCGAGCTGAGTTGTGTCGCTAAACTAACATGGAGAATGTGAGATAGAAATAATCTTTCAAATAAGCTGCTAGATTTACAATCTAACGCTCATGCAACACTCACAAATTCCCTCACACTCCCGATTTGTCATGACACTGATTAGTTTTGCAGTGTTAAGTCTTAACTTTGGGTCCTGCAGGGCTTCAGTGTCACAGCCAAGCAGACACAGGAGGTTAACCAAGGAGACCTGCAAGGACCACTGACACCTCCCCACACACGCTCACACACACACACACACACACACACACACACACACACACACACACACACGCACACAGACAGCAATATCAGAAGACCACCTACCCCTTTGGTGTGATTTGTGGTAATGTCAAGGCTTCCTCTGGCCTGCTAGTTATCCAGAGCAGGGCGAGATAGAAAAGTCTTTAGTGCGGCTGGAGTCTTACCTACCACCCAAAACCCTCTCACCGCTGCCACAGCAACAGAGAGCGGATTACTGGACTGTACCATTCTGTTGTTAGAGGGGATTAGAGTTCACACAACATGGCCCCTTTCTGGGTTTGCGCGTGCCACTGGCAGTGCGCGTGTGCGTCCCACAAACGAGAGATTACCACTATCGGCATTCTCATTTGTGCCTCACAGGCAGAAATATGTACATCTTCACAGGCAGAACATCCTAAAGATGATGAATGCCTTTCTTTCATGTGAACTGCTATTTAATACATTTAAGATGCATACTAGAAACATGGAATTTTCCTCTTTCGTTAAAGTTTAGTGTTTCTGTTTTTTCTCTCCTCTGTATTATGTAATCTATTTATATATGTTGAATATGTGCTTTTTTTGGGGCCCTTTTTACTGGCCGGTGCAGGACATATCTGAGAATCACATCCTGGGTGAAAAACTTCCTCCAAGAACTCAATAAGAGAGATAGGATGAGTTTAAAAGACAGAGAGAGGATCAGATGGTGTGTGAGACTCTGGCATCTTTGATCAGGCCCAAGTTCAAGACTGGGAATCACTCATTATGGCTTGTGGCAGATTAGTATCAGGTCCAACCACAAGTGATTATATAACACTGCAAAACAGCGTTCATGCCAACATAAACACACAGCGTATTAGAAAAACTGAGTGGGCTGAACTTACATCACAAACTGTAATTTATGGCAAAGTTTCCTGTGCTACCAGGTCTCCCTACAGTCCTCTGACCACCCTTTTATTCGCAAAGTATCAGTATTTTATTTTATATTAAATGCATCACTTTGCTCTTTAAATCTTCAAAATAAAAATATCTTTCCTGCACGGTAAACATAATGAATCATCGCCTCTTTGTTGATGCTGCTCTTATATCCTGCACAGTTGACTTCATGTTGTAAGCAGTGCAGTAAAATCAACATGGCAGTCACTTGTCACCCACAGGGGGCAGTGTGGAGTTGTGCTGTACTCTGATATGAGGGAGTGAACTAACCTGTGCTTCCACCTCTTCCTTCTCTTCCCCCTCCTCTTCCTCCTTAATGTCCTCACTCCTCTCTGGTCCACCGGGGTCAGGAGGACTTTGGTTGTTCTGCTGTGTGGTTGATGTGACGGACAGCTGTCTCTGGAGCCGCAGCACCTCCCTCTGAGACTCCCTGAGAAGCCTCTCGAATTCCTCCCTGCCAGCTGGAACAGTGGAGCCCTACAGGGACACATGGGACAGGACAGCAACATCTTCAGTTCAGCATGGCATTCATTTCACTCACTTTATCTAGAATAGTGGAGCAAAGGATTAGAGACAGATTACAGAAAAAAAGGATAAGAGTTATTTTAATATATGTAATTTGAGAATATAGTAAGACTTTCCGTTTTTAATGTAAACAAAATGACACTTTGTATTGTGGAATCAATTATTTCACTTTTATTTCAAAATACTTTCTTGGATGCACGAGCATGTCTTTGGACAGTGGGAGAAAGCTGGAGTCCACGGACAGAACCCACACAAGAAGTAAAAACTGTAAAAAAACAAGATAGGCGATAATGCTTCACACACAGATTTACGTAGAGAGGCGACATGAAAGGAGGGGTTGTAAAAAGTGATCATCCACAGCATGATGTAAGCTCCAACCCAAACATTGGACATCATTTTATGATGAGATGAGTGTGGCTGGAGCAGCAGCAGTTTTCCAGTTCAGTAATATCAACCACCTGAACACTAGTGGTGAGTGGTTGCTCATATGTAGTATGTGATATGATATAAAATAGTAATAAGGAGGCAAGGAGAAATGAAAGAAAAAAAATAATTATATATGTATATATATATAAAATAAATGTAAGGAACGAGGACCAGATTTGCTCCTCTGCACAGGTATAATCTAGACAAAGAAGACTGACAGCGATGCAGGCCAGGCGATGCTCAATATTATGATTTTAAATGCCAAAAAAATCTTCCACTGTTTTCTTTCTATAAATGCAGGGCACTAACCCTAGCTCTGTGAAGAGTCTGTCCTTATAAAAGTAAAAAAAGTAGTAATTTTATCGTCACTGAAGAGCCAAATCTTCTTTGCCGTCAGTCGGAGAGCCCTTCACCAGCCCTGCCCGTCAGCCTGACCACATGGTGAAAATGTGTTTAGGCTAAACATGGGATCAAACACAGACTCTCACTAGATCAATGCACAGCTCACCCTGTAAGACCCTTTATTATTAAAGCCAACAGATGTTCACATTAAGGAGAACAAACCTCTATGTCACATGACCAGTCATTAAAAACAGGCAGTTAGAAAGGCAGCCTATTCCTGCACTGTCATGCAGTCATCAGCAGTGACGCAGCCTCTGTAGAGTGGGGCTTAGTGAGGAGTCAGGATGAGCAGTACACATGTTGTCCAGCAGAGGGGGAGCTTGAGGCGCTGTGAGGCTTGCAGGGATGATGATGGAACATTGGGGCTTAAACTTGGTGGATAAATAAAGATCAGAGTTATGTTAAAAACATCCTTGGCCGATGAGAAATCCGCCCCCCCCTGTACGGCCTAAATCAGGATCCACAGATCAAAGCAGGCTGCATAAACGATACCTTCGTGGTGCCCAGCCTGGCCTCCAGATCTCTGTTTTCTTGCTGTAGCGCAGCAATCTCTTTGTCTTTAGACAGCAGTACATCGGCGTGCTGGGCAAGGTCACGAGCTCTCTGCCGGGCAAACGCTCTCTTATACTGCTCCACCGACCCAGGTCTCATCAGTGATGGGGAATTGACCTGTAGAAGAGCAGGAAGGAAACAGGAAACCTTTTAAACAGAAGAAGAAGCCTGTAAATGTTGTTGTTGTATATGTTTAAAATGAGAAGATGAATCATGATTATAAAAATAAGGAGAGGCTCAAAAAGAACGAAGATTCATCAGCCTGCTGAAGTAGTTACAGTCAAAAATAAAAATAATCTAAATATAAGACAGTGGCAGCACTCCAGTGAGGATGTCAGATACTTCTGACTGACTATATTCAGAGGTTTTTGAGAAATGCATGGCTCTCACTTTGGCTAAAAGAAGAACCAAAGGGGTTCGAAGAGGTCTAAAAACAGCAGTTTACCAGAAGCTCCTGAGCTCTTACACGTATTGGTTTTTCCTGATGTATATGTCGTCTATATATGTGAGCAGGGGACAAAGGGAGGGGTGTAGTGGTGAGGGCTCCCACTCCCTCCGCCTTTTAAACAGGTGCACTCAAATAACAAAGCAGACAGGAAAGAATTAAGGGGCCCTCAAGCTGTTTGTAGCCCTCTCACTTCGACTTGTGCTGGATCCCCATACTCTGTAACATCACAACACTTTTTCTGATTTAAATACTGCACACTTTAAAGAGTGTGCGTCATGCAGCTCTTCATTAAAATACTACTCCAGTGTGGCAGGTATTAAAATCAACTACAGGCAGCAGTGACTCAGTGTTTAGTATTTAAAGTGTTCAGCACAAATTTCAGAAGTGGCCAATGAAGTGACAAGAAAACAAATCGGCCAATAGGAACGTGAAAAAGATGGACCTCAGGCCTTGAGTATGATGCATATGTCAGTTGTTGGTTTTTAATACCATATCATTCCCCTTCTCGACCTTTTCAAACAGTTCCCGGTCTTACTCTCTTTGTTTCATGTTGTACAGGTGAAGTTGAGGACGAGATATGACTTGTCATATTTTCTCGTCTTTATTTAGCTGTTGTGACATCTACTCAGCGAATGACTGTGTAAGTGTAAGCTATAAAGGCCCTTTTACTTATTTTTTCTTGTGCTTGTTCTGAAAAATATAAATTTTCATTTCTGTCTAAATAACTAGCTAACAAAGTTGTTAAAAAAGGACACAAACAGTACAGGAGCTGGAGGTGTTACTGTGGCATCATTAATTAAAGGGATACTTCACCCATTTGCATGAAGCTTTGTATCATTAGAAACATGGTAGTAGTATTGAATGGTCGTGAATCCAGCCCTCATTTTGCCCTGAGACGAGCAAAAAGTGTTTTTCTTTGCCTGGAAGTTTTCTTCATGTGATGCAATATGACGCTTTTTGCATCACATGAAGAAAACTTCCAGGCTCCTTGGACATTTTTCCTAAAAACGGAGTGTCTGTATTCGTATGTTTGAAATCATTCAACAGGCAGCTGCCATAAACTTAAACTACTATATATAAGGGTGATATGAGCAGGTTTAATAATGAGTCAATGTCATTATCACTGTGATGAAACTTTATCTTTGTGTTATACCACTCTGAGGTTGGCCTCCTGCAGTTTTCTCGCCCTGTCTTCCAGCCTCTTAGCGAGAACGGACAGCTCTGTGTTCTTTCTCCGCAGCCGTCTGACCTTCTCCTCGGTCTCTGGAGCGCTGCTCTTCCGCTACACAAACAGGGAAACAAATACCATCATCGCACACCACCTGCAGCAAGTAAACACCTACACAGACATGCTAAACCTTGAAGGTATAAACACATCAGGGAGACTTATTAATGGATAGAAAAGAGGAAACTGGCAAACTATTTATCCACTGATAAAATTATTCAAATGACTTAGGCAAGTTGCCTAACTGAAACAATGCTCAGTGTAAATGGTTCTGTGCACCTGTCCTACTTTCTAGGAAGCCTTTAGTCATGACAATAAACGTGGTTATTTTTAGTCTCACCAGCAGGCCGTTCTCCTCCCTCAGTGTGGTACAAGTCTTCTCCAAATCATCCAGGGCTCGCAGGAGCTCAGAGTTCTGACGCACCAGGAACCCGTAGTCAGTGCCATTCTGGGAAAAAAAACAGCACACAAGAACAGATAGAGGGTTTAATACCAGCTATGATACACATTCAAGATTATAAAGGGAACGTTTCTTTTTAAATACTCAAAAAGGGATTTTGTTCACGTCTGAGTTACAGAGATAACTTCCTCAGTTGTGAGCCAGTATTTACATCGTGCTGTCTAATAGTGTCAGACAAATGACCGCACATTGAAAAGGCTTTTCATTAGAGCAGCTCACTCAGCCTTTCACTGGCACACAACTCCTATTACTGCACAGTAACTCAGCAGATGAGGGAGGAGAGCTGGGCTTGCATATTAGATATGGAGAGAGGGGAAGGAGAGATGGAGAGATGGCAAGAGAGAGAGACACACACACACACACACACACACACACACTCTATTACATGTCAGGGTGCAGATATAGTGGTTATGATGGCGCCCCACGTGCGAAGGCAATAGTCCTTAGCGCAGCGGCTGAAGGTTGAAATCTGACCTCTGCCCTTTGCCGCAGGTCACAGCCCACTCTCTTTTCCTGCCTCTCTTCAGCTTTCCTATGTAATGAAGGCTAAAGGCCCAAAAAATATCTTGCAAATTCACCATAAGATGACGTGCTCTCTAAAAGGCTTTATCCTTAAAGATACTCTCGACCTCTTACACACTCGTCAGGGTCTTCAAGTCGCTCAACCTTTGGTTAACATACCCAAAGCTGCTTCACCCAAAGCTGTTTGAGCCAAGAGCTGTGGCGTGTGTTTGAGACAAATAAACCTGCAGCTATCTTCACTCTTGCTACACTGAAGCACTTATAATGAGCTCAGGCTGCAAAAGATTATTATTATAAGATTATTATAAGATTATTATCTCAAATGTATTAATCTGAAGAGTTTCTTGTAATCATGCAAAATGTACTTTTGTAAAGGATACAGGGATATTTCACTTGGACTTTCACAAAGCAGGAACTAACAGACTGACGTTTTAATTTGACTTTAAATGACTGAACTGGTTAATTGATCATCAACACAAATGAAAATGTGATGAAGCTAAGGGTGGGATGTAGTGTTTGTTAAAAAAAAAAAAAAAAGACTTCAATCAGCCGACTTATTTTCAAACCTGAAAATGTGTCGACTTTTAAAGCTCTCTGGTGTAGCCCTTCAGCTTCACGTGGTTATCTGGTGAAAGTAAGGAGTCTAATTTGCAACCTGAGGTTTGATGGACTTAAATGTAATGCATATTTAATGACTGCAATCAGCTGTCATGTGCTGGCATTCATGAGGTTGTTTTTGGTAAAACACTCCTGGGGGTTTCACAAATGAGCTTGTTATCTTGAGAGCTGTTAGTGAAGAGACAGCTCACAAAAACAAGCTGTCGACGTGGCAGACAGTGGACGTGGCAGAAAGTCAATGTGGTGATCAGGCCTGTCAATTATGTTGTAAACCTCAGGTTGTTTTTTTAATTTGAGTGGAAGAGACGGTATATATATGTATATACGGTGGTAAATGGACCTATGGCTCTGAAATAAAGGTATAAAGTAAGTAAAGATGCCCCCCCCCACACACACACACCTGTGTGTGACACCTAGGAGAGCTTTAAATATATGGGAGTGAGTGCACATATTAATCTTAGGGCAGCAGTGACAGCAGAAGGACAAACATGGGTACAAGAAGAGCAGAGAGTAGGAGGAAGTTCAGCTGCCTGCTGGAGATGAGCAATTCATGTTGAGAAAGGTAACACTGCCTTATGTGCAATATACATAGAACTGAATGAAGCAGAAATGCTCCCTTACAAACACGATCACAACTCTTGACACAACAACTGACTAAATCAAATCGTTTTATTGGCATTGCTAATTATTTGCAGTCGGATGTCACTGATCACAGCAGCGTTTTAAACTTGATGAGAACACACGGCAAACATTTCATAGACTAGCTCAACACCATCCGGGATCGATTAATAAAAACACACACACACACACCAGATCAAAACTAATCTCTTCCTGTCACTGTGTCAAACGCTTGTAAAAAACATCATTCGAGAGTACGTTCTTTTCCATCGTTTCATTGCGTCAGTTTCAAAAAAGCTTCCTCCATTCGAGGCTCACATGTCGTGAATACAAAACGATACAGTGGGAGGCAAACTGAAACTGAACAGAGGTACACACAGGTGCGTCTGTGTGGAGAACAAATTAAGGTAACTTATGGGTTCAGTCTTTTTTTTATTTTTAAAATATTTTTTTTGGCCTTCATTGAAAAGGACAGCTATCCAAGAGAGACAGGAAATGTTGGCAGGAGAGGGGCCAAGGTCGGATTTGAACCCATGGCCGATGAGCTGATGAATACTACCTCCTTTCATGGGTCACTTGACATCATAACAGCTAGGCTGTCGGAGCCCCAGTTATGAATTCACTCTAAACGTGAAGAATATTTCTGTAATGCCATCCTTCTGGGATCATGGTTTTAAGGGATTTATTGTGTTGACTGTAAAAGACTGTAATTCTGGGGTCGCCGGTGGCGCAGCGGCAGTGCGCGCAACCCCATGTATTGAGGCTCAGTCCTCACGCGCGGGCGGCCCGGGTTCGCGTCCGGCCTGTGGCCCATTTCCCGCATGTCTCTCCCCACTCTCTCTCCCTGATTTCCGACTCTATCCACTGTCCTCCCTCTATAATAAAGGCATAAAAGCCAAAAACAAATCTTTAAAAAAAAAAAAAAAGACTGTAATTCAATAGATTCATCTTTTCAATCGATTGACAGCACACACACACACACGCACACACATACACGTTTCACAGCATGACAGAAGCACACAGATGGCTCCACATGTGAAGCACCAGTAAACCCGTCATAATGGGCTCCATTATGTCTCTGTAACACACTTGGGATCTCATTACTAAACTGAAAGAGCCCGGTGCCACATCTACACTTCTGTACCATTGCAGAGACTCATTTCTATACTAAAAATCCAGATGACATGCTGACCATGAGATTGTGAGATTGTGTTGTCTTGGTAACCGCAGAGGATGAGCAATCTGGGAGCTCTTTGGGGGGTTTAGTGCTACTTTACCTGTTTTCTAAGTCAACACTAATGACCAGCTGTTTACTAGGCAGCAGCTGAGGCCTCTGTGTTTGTCTTCACTGTACAGTCATAATGTGGTAACACTGAGTGAGAACATACAGTAGGGCTGTCAATTCTTAGATTAAATGTGAACACTTTCAAATTCAAACTGTAATAAGTCTTTTAAATTCAAAAGCTAAAGGCTGTCTGAAGCCGTTTGAAGAGGGTGTGAGTGGGTCACAGATGTGTGCCTGGGGGAATCAATGTCTGATTATTCATTCTCAGTAGGTGGTGGTAATGCATTTTAACAATAGTCATTTGCCATTAAACGTAAAGAAAGTTATTGTGGCAAAATGCAAATATGACTTTTCTTACATTGAGAACAAAAGGAAACAGAATCCTGAATCATGATGTCATCAAAACTGAAACAGCGTTAGAAACCCAACACTCCTGATTGCATACTTTCATATGTGCACTCCTGAAAAGATCAGGAAATCAGGAGATATCTATTACAAAGAAAAACTGTATGCTACTTTCAAAGACGACTGTTGTACAGTCGGGTTTTGAGATATCCTCGTGCGGTGATGTTTTGTGACTTCTCTCCAGAAAGCAAAAATGTTCATTAAACACAGGAATGAAATATATTTAGCCATATTTAAAGACTCAAAGTCATTACACCTCTTGGACCTTAAAGCACAGCCAAATGTTGCTCAATGTCGGCTAAACTGCGTCAAGTAGAGACTGATGCTACCTTTTTATTCTTTCAAATCAAGTCTTACAGTGGGAAAACTTTAACAGCCAACAGACAGTTAGCCTCAGCTCCCACATGAGCCTTTGTGTCCTTGAGTCTTATTCTGTCATCAGTTAGAGGACTCAGCCAGTCCCAATGCCCCGGTCTTCCTCCCCGGAGAACGAAACTAAAGCCTAATCAATCACCTCAGAGGAAGGCCAGCCAGAGTGAACTCAGCCCCCGCCCGCCTCCATTCTCATTCTAATGATCTTGGAGTTCATCCATGTCTTGTAATTGTTTCCTGGGAATCACACTGAAACACAGGATAGGCTTCTCTGTAGCGACTTGCATGCTCAATAAGAAGCGCTCTTGTTTCTCCTGCTGCAGAGCTGCAGGTGGTGAGATCTGTGCCGAAGCATTCAGCCGTTTCTCTTCACCAAAATCCTGGTTTTACATCGGTCTGGCTCACTTAGCAAGGCAGATGTAGCTCAGTAGCAGGACGGCGGGGGTCCGCACACCAACGTCTGTCAGGAGAGCCTGAGGCAGGGCAGACAGGCCTAATGAAGTCATTTCCCTGTGCTCTGTTTGAATCTGTCTGCAATAACTGTGGATACGAGCAGGTAACTGATGGAGTGCTGATTATAAATCACACACACACACACACACACACACACACACACACACACACACACACACACACACACACACACACACACACACACACACACACACACACACACACACACACACACACACACACACACACACACACACACACACACAGTGACACATACCGACTATAACTGTACAATCTACATCCTGCAGGGACTTGAAGACATCGTCCTATACAAATGGTTTTTAATTCATCATTGTACTGTTTCACAGTGATGCCGATATGGGACAGCTGATCATTATTTTGGGCCGTTAAGCTGAGGGAAAGTTGATTGTTTGCTCCTAAAAATGAAAACTTTTGACAAAGCATTTTCTAAAATGAACTGCACAGTCAGCCAACACTGCCCATTCTCTTCATATTAGACTTTTTCAGACCTATTCATTGTGAGAGCTGTTGTGAAAAGTAGGGTGGTGTATGTGCAGAGAAAGACATCTTCTGCATCACAATGTCGATGATTTCTTTGTTTGCTTTCTTTACCTCAGGAGAGATGTTATACAAGGTGAAGGTGAGGTAACTTTATTGGTGGGAGTCCTCATTTCAAAAGGAGCAGAATATCCTCTGTCACTGTCTGATGTTCAGGGATTCTGGATTAAGCAGAAACTCTAACCAGACTCAGCACTCTAAAGTAAGTGGAAGGAGAGCAGTTTCCTCAGGCAGTACAAACGCTGTGTCCTTTTTTACGCACAGCTTCACAGTCTGCCTCAAAGTTCAGTTAACTGTCGATGACTGTGCCGTGGTATTTGTAACTTTTTACACGTCCCACAGTTTGACCTCTTACGGTGGTCTTCAGAGGTCTTTCAAATTCGAAACCCCCTGCGTATGTGGTTTAAATCAGATTTGGAAAAATCAGATCTCATGGGGCTTTTTGTGTCCAGACTGGCAAAAAACAAACTCAAACAATCTGGATGTGCTAAAAATCAGATTTGGAGGTGTAGTGTAAACGAGGCCTGAGAGATTGGCTCCTATCACAGCGATCTTCAAATCCTAACTGAATAAAAAAAAACTGAGTTACAGAGTGCACATCAGAAGAACAACATCACACATCTATGTTCCAGAAGAAGCTCACGTATAAACTAAACAGAGATCGAATGGTTACAACAGCTTCCTGTGTTATTGCATTGCAGCAAGAAACAACACAAACAGAAGGTTTAACAAGTCCAGAGGAAAAACGGTCAGTGTGGTCGACTCAGGAAGAACAGGAGGAATTTAACTGAAACGTATAATAGAAATATGTGCACACTGCAATTAACCCCAAAGGCTTTAATAAGAGTTGTTCAGCTAAACTGTCTGCTGCTCTCTCTCATTATATTCTTCTCTCCGATTGGCTATTGTTGTACCCCTCAAAGTACTGATAGAACGGTAAATGTGCCTAAAACTCCTGCAGTCTGAGCCTGTTAGAAGGACTCTCTCTGAAGGGCAGACTCAGGCATCACAGCCTGTCACAGTTTGGCAACACAGCAGGTCGTTCCAGCCCCGACATATGTTACTGACCTTGTTAGTAATGCAACCAAAGCAATGCAGTCACTTTAGTGCCATTTATCTTAGAGGATCCTTCAGAGGTCAAACTCTAGTCATACACTAAAACAAAGGAGAAACATAACAAGCTGACAGCACAGAGGACTTTGAAGAGAGCGAGCTAAATTGCCTCTTGATTATCTGGGTTAGTTGCTGTTTTAAAAGTCTCTGGGGGGCTGAATCAAAATGGCTGAGGGGGTTTCCTTGAATTCCTCCCCCTACTTGGGCTGCGAATAAAGAAACAACAAGCAGATACAGAAAAGCACTGTCAAAGAAAAAATGTACCTACACAGCACTGTGGGAATATATCTTGAAGTATTATTAGTGGTCATTGGGCAGAATGAAAAGCAGACTAAACTGCAGGTTGGTTACTGATAACAAAGTGCTTTCTATTTAAAGCAGATGTTGTATTTACGGCACAAAGAGGGATTTAAGTTACCTATCAACAAGCATTTGAATAGATCATAAGATGTCCTTGGCAGACTTCTTCTTACATATTCATAAGGTCTCAGAGCCAGATTATCCTTTTGTGTAGGATCCACGGCAAGCTTTTGTAAGGCATATGAAAATGTCTACAGGCTGGTTTCACAGAAACACCATCCTCAGCATTTTTATCTGACAGCTAGAAATCCCCCACCATACAAGGAGCCTCCGAGGAGGCTGTGAGACAAAGACAAAGACAAAGACATGCATGTCTGCAAACACACACACGACAAAAACAAATGATCATAAAGGTCTGAATGAAGTGACAGTATCACACCTTCAATTTAAGACTGATGTCAAGACTTTAAAAAACAGTTTTAATGCAATAACGGGGTCTACTACTTAAGCAACACATCAGTAGTACACCACTAATTACAACCTACCGTCACTGGGACTTACTGGGACAGAACACTGGAAAATATTTGGAAGTTAGTTGCTAATGCTCTTTCCGTCTCCTTAATTTCCACCAAAACAGCACAAATCTAACTTTTGCTGAAGTCGGATAATTTACTGTTTCTTGCAGATGTCAAATAAGCATTAACAGATTTCATGAATGGAATACAGTAATCACTCTTTTCATTGCAATATGAAATCTGTGAGCTGCTTCCTTTATAGAGGCACCAGGATATGTCCTATATTTTCTCAGATATTAAAACTTTGAGGTTATGATTATCTTACTGTTTCACCGTGGCTGTTCAGAAATAAATCAGAACTATTTTTAAAAATGAGCAGCCTGCGATCGCTTGCTGCTGGACCGCCTCCACTAGTGATTCTCAGAGGACTTGCATAAAAGATTCAGTCTGCTGAGTCTGGAAATGTGCCTTAATTAATCGGAGCTTTGTCTGCTCAAAGCAATAATGGAAGGGGAAAGGCCTCCTCATAAACCCCACATGGTCAGAGGAACAACTCCTGTTAACCTCTTTAATCTCAAGCAGAGGCGAGGAACTGAACCTATGATGAGCAGAGAATGAGAGCGACCCCCCCTCCCACAGTGGACATGAAGTGGATACTAATGGACCTCACAGTATCAGTGAAGCATGACATTTTAGAGACAAATCAATGACTCTCTTTATCTCTCTCTCTCTCTCTCCAACATCAGTGATTTTTCTAATGAAGTGTACTCTGCTGTCAAACATCCTTAGCCGACACCACAAAAGGCTGCGGCGGCATTTGTAGTCTAGTGGTTAGTGCGCACGCCTTAAGTACGCAGGCTGTAGTCCCACCATCAGGCAGTTTAAATCTGACCTGTGGTTCCTTTCCTCTGTCTTTCCTCACTCTCTCTCTTTTATCGATTTTTGACTCTATCCACTGTCCTATCTCTAAATGAAGGTGTAAAAAGAATAAAAATAAACCTTAAAAAAAGGAAGGCTTTGGATGTAGTCCAGTTTTACTCTGTGAAAATGCTCATAAATATTTATAGCCGAAGCCAAATCATTCCTTTATATAATCTTCTCTGTGATGTTGTCTTCCACCTCTGCTATCATCAAGGAAGGAATATCCAACCTTCACAACATAGCAATAAACAAACACTCTGCCAAGTGCTTAAACGAACTTGAGGTCTGTGACGTTAAAACACGTATTTAAAGAGAGCATAGAGGCTGCCATTTATAGTGCAAGAACCCAGACATACTGTATGATCCTTTAAAAAACTACACACAAAGCTGTTTGTGGCCAGAGGTGTTCTATAAGCAGCTTCTCTCTGCCTATACTCATATATAAGTCATGAAGCAGCCCTCTTAAGTGTCCTCTCCGATCCCCTCCTGTATTTATCACGACTCGTCTCCCCCAGGGTACACGATGGTGACAGATTAGGGGGTCTCTTCTGCAGCGTTGGAGAACAAAGAATCAGCACTCGACACCCCTTTGCTCCCCTCAGGCGTCCAGCAAACTACCTCTTCCACCTCCTCCACAACCTCTCCTGCATTTGTGCAGAGATGACTTGTGCTGTCCGGGACTGCGTGTTACTGTTTGTTCTTTAATGTGTACATAGTCTACACAGTGTTTATGCGCTCCTGAATGTAACATTTACAGGGGTGAAAATATTGGAAACAAGTGGCATTGAGATCTATATATGAGTCTCTGTCTGCTTTAAATATGGGAAATCAACACTTGATCTTTTCACATCATAAAGTATACCATTATGTCTCAGCATACTGATCATGCGTCTATGACAACCTGGAGCTTGTGTCTTAGCTGTTATTACAAGAACAACACTACCACACTACGTATTTCAAATCTACACAGGCATGGCTGCCCCATCATCTTTAAGTCCATAAATTCAAATGTCACCATCCCCCCGAGGCTCTAATAAGGTGTCAGACATACAGAGAACATCTGGCTCTTTCAAAAGTTAAAAGATGAACAGAAGGAGGGGGTGCAAAATGATTCTGCTTAAAGCAGTGTCAGCAGAAAAGAGGAAGATGATTTGTTTCTCCCTCCACCCTCCACAGGCTGAACCCAGAGAGCTTCAGAGGAAAATAACCCTTTATCTTGTCAAAGTAAATTACATATGCATAAAAGCCCCTGACCCGCTCTGCTCTCACACGAGCAGCAACAATTTAATTAATGCCCCAACACAAAAGACATACTTAAAATGTATTTTACTGAATCTGTTTAACATTTAACGTCTCAAACCACATATGTCATCTTCATGGGGAACAGGCATCATGTGGCTTCTTTCAGTGGGAGGAGGAAGCATTCAAGTACTTTCTTCAATACAAAACGCTGCTTGGCTTATTAATGCACTATTAAAACAAACAGCCAATAAAGTATTTGGATAGTTTTACTCTGAAAACACTCTGAATTAGGCTGTATCGTTATCCTGCCATTGTTGTCTGATGTTCAGCAGCTTCACCGGCTGCAGAAAGTCATCTAACACGATATAATAAATATAATAAACGACCCTCTTCAATGTAGTCATTCAGCCACGGCCTATACAGTAGTTGTCATGGTAACAGGTGAATACACAGACATACTCTACATGCTAACAGTTTGCTAACACAAGGCTTTAGTGTAGACGCTAGCAGAGTCAGAGATGCTCATAATGTTCCTGAACACTGTCAGTCGACACGGTTGTTCAGCTTCACACATCGTCTTTGTCGCCTTCACCGCCTTGATCTGCAATACATGCACAATTTCTAAGAGGAGGAGAAGTAACAA
This sequence comes from Symphodus melops, assembly GCF_947650265.1. Taxonomy (NCBI): domain Eukaryota; kingdom Metazoa; phylum Chordata; class Actinopteri; order Labriformes; family Labridae; genus Symphodus; species Symphodus melops. The sequence continues at coordinate 3,916,724 of NC_136701.1, read as the reverse complement.
TACTCCCTCCATATAGTTACTTTAAAGTATATTTCAAAAGAGGTCCATTATTGAAAGTAACTGAGAAACACTGATCGAGAACAAAGCTAAGGTATGAGGCTGATGACGTTTGTGACACGTTCATATTCTGGTTGGGCAAACAAACACTTGGAAGATAAATTCCTGAAGATGAACACACGCTCGCACGCATACACACATACGCACACACCCACGTACACACAGACGCACACAGAGTCCAGGACGACAAGGTGGAGGGTCGATTCAGTCAATAAGTCTCTGACAACAATGTTGCAGCATTCAAATTCAAATGTCTGAACACAATTACATGTCTCTGCCACAATCCCCTTCAGTGTCATATTCAATAAATGCCCATCTGTTGTAGAGGCACTCCACTAATGAAATGCCTCGACGACCTTTCCTGACATTCAGTGGTTCAACTAAATGAGTCTCCATTTCCTCCTTTAGGCAAAAAGCATTTCCCATTGTAGAGGGGCCACATGTAATCAAGGGTTAGAAATGTCACAGACAGTGATAAACTCTTGGTGGATGCCAAGTATGGAGCAGTATGCATTCAGGCTCGGAGGTAAATGTGCAGAGGGAGAGCTGGACGCTCTTTGCTTCAGATGAGCTTAAAACGGCAACAAAGGTTAACACAAACAATTTGACTCCATGTCATGAATGTGTTGTTTATTGTTTCACAGTGAATTAGGTGTCATAACTTAGGTTTATGGGTGTATTAGGAGGTGCAATGATGACAGTAACTGTGCACTTAAACAGAACCCATTTAGTTAATAAGGACTATGGAGCACGTGATGGCTGTCATGATGAGAAAGGACAGATGACAGAAATAGGATGAAGTATAATAAATAGGTTGTAGATTATTTGTTTTGGTGATATGCTAAAGGTCGGAGCTGCAGCAGTAATAACTAATTTGAATACAGAAAAAACCATCATGTTATAGGGTTAGGGTTAGATGCAATGTTATATTGCAATTCGGAGTGATTCTTTAGAGTTAATACCTGAGGAAATATATTCTGCACTTCACATATGGAGCTATAAGGAGCGGTGTAAGGTTCTCTCAGCTCCCTGCTCCCAGGAGAGAGTCTGTGTCTCGCTGCAGACTGACAGACAGAGATGTTTGGGCTGGTACATGCAGGAGACCAACACTCCAGAGACCCCCCTCTCACTGCTCCATAAATTATTCACAAGTCACTACACGGCTAGCCAGAAACAACACTCCAACATCATACACACGTGCACACACATACATACAAATAAGATGTTGGAGCTAAAAAGGAGCCACAGCAACAGGAAGTATTTATTTCAACTGTATTGCTATTTGACATTGTAGAATACAGTGCATCTGATCAGTCTATTAATAGAATATTAAGAGATAGTGATAAAAAGCCCATCATATTATGGGGTTGCAGCTGCTCCAGTGGGAGTGGGCTGTTAGTAAGAAAACACAAGACGTGTTCAGATTGCATGCTGGGATGAATAATGGTCAATATTTACTAAACTTATATAGACTAAAGTGCTGTTTTGTTGGTTGGCTATTTACTTGCTGACACATTGACATTACTATCTATTTAACAAATTCCCTCGGCCCACGCTGCATGGTGGTAAGTACCAGCACACTGGCTCCCGTTCAAAAGATTTATTAACAAGTGGTATTTCAAGCCAAAAGACTCTTTCTCTACTTATTCATCTTTTTAGAATCACCTCTTTCATGACCCCACGACAGCGTGTGTAACACCCACAACTCTACATGCAGCAATAGATTAGTTATCCAACTGGCATCACGACTGCTTTTTACACTTTTTATATAGCTACTTTTAGATGGGTGAAACAGCTGTCCAGGATTGTTGCTGACCATCAGCTATGTTTTGATGATCACAGCATGAAAGATTTCTTTGACAGGGTAACAAAGTCAATATTTGCGGGCGGTAAATCCAAGGCTCTTGTCAGATTGAGTGACGTTTGGGTCTAATGTTTTGGTTACTTGACACGGCAGGAGAGGACCCACAGTATTAAGCCAAGAGGAGGTTCCCCTATATGAAGAGAAGCACCCAATTATAAACAGAGACGCTTTAGAGTTTTGTGAGAGCTAAAACAAGCATTCTTGAAACACTGCCACCGTAGCCAGGAAATAAAAAAGCATCAAGAATAACTTTGTTCATTTACAGACTGAGCAGCTATAAAAGCTCAACTGTGTGTCAAAGCTCCAGAGACCCAGAAAGAGACCACTTCCAAACGATAGCAGACGGGCTGTCTTTGCTTCATGAACACATGGGAGGGATTTCATCCATATGAGCAGTCAATAATAACAATAAGTGAGAAGAGAGACAGCGTTTTGTTTCCACATCATCTCTATGTAGCTCCATTTGGAACTCCTGGTGTGTAAAACTAATAATCATTAAACAGGCAGCCATGTGGTTTCCAGACAGGTGTTAACGGATCACAGAGGACCACACAGTCAACGAGCTCATTAGCCTTCACAGGCGCCATGCTTCTCCACCGACACTGACAACTGCTTTACTCATCTGTACTCACAGACAGAGTTTCTCTGTAAATGCAAGAACAGGTTATCTATGATGGCTCTATTGACAGATACGACCTCGTCCACTGGATACTCAAATCAACAGATCAACATCCTCAAGCCTTATTTTAAAGCACATATGTCTTACATTAGAGGTCTCTCTTGTAACTCTGGTTTGCCAATCACTTATTGAATCCATCCTCAGTTATCGTATTTCAACCTGGTACAACTCCATCACCACCAAACACAAAACCAAACTCTCCTGCATTGTTAACTAGGCCAGCAAAATAATCGTTTCAGGCGCTACCCCCCAACCAAAAAATATATATATATCACAAACAGCAATGAGCATACTTGTCTTCCTAAGAAGACTCTGGTTTTTCTCTTTGTTCAGTCAGAGACTAAATACTGCTGAATAAAAATCTTATTAAAGAAGGAGAAAATGAGAAAAAGTAAAACAACCTTCACAGCAAAACCAGCCATCTTCTACTCCATTTATAACCCAGCCAATTCATCAGGGAATTTGTAGAGCTTGTGACCATTTTCAGCTTCACTTTCACCCACTTTCCCTCTATTCTATTCCATTCTGCCCTACACTACATGCTTCTTCCATGCTGCTTTCACTCTCCTTATGAAGCATTTCTGAGAATAATTATATTCATTAAAATTCCTCCTGCAGTACAAACACGGACACACACCAAGCACCATCATCAATCATGGGTAGAAGTGATGATAGGAAAAACAAAAGGAAGATCATGGTACTTCCACTATAAATAATGAAGTAATTATGAACAATCTGAGTGACAGCCCCCTGTGAAAAAGCACTACAGCAGTCCCCCACTGGTCCAAAACAGCCAAATGTTTATTCCGATGCATCACTTAATGCTTCCTTTCCCAGCTTCTCTCGCAGCAGATTTTCTCTCATGTTGTTGTTGACACTTCATTCAAGGTTTTTACTACACTGTTATTGTTGTGGTTGGGTAATGAATTGTGGGGGTGGGTTGGAACAGAAGGCTTTGTTGCACGCAGATTACCACTGAGGTTAAATCGTGAAATGTAGCCTTGTTTAGTGGATAAATTCAAACCAGCAAACAAAAGATAAAAAATGCCTTTAAATAATGGATTATTTTAGTTGTGGATGGAGAAATCATTTGCCCTGTTTCACCTTTTAAAGCTGTATTTGCATTATTTATCATTTATGTACTTGCATCAAACCGACTGTGTTTGTAGGGTTTTTGCAAAATAAAAAACAAGCCCTGTTGTACTTTTAGTTGAAACTTTAAGATAACATTTCCAGAGAAGGATGGTGATCACTCCTTATAATGGTGTCTTCACTCTATGTCAAATTGGCATCCATATGTTCTATGGAAATCTCATTGATTTTCAATTGGCTAACAGTAAGTGGCTGTTCTGCACACCCTATCAGCGTACACAGAGGTGTGAAATAGTGAACAAGGTCACCGCTCAGCAGAATAACCTGCCAACTGTCTCTTCTAAACACATCCGCTGCAGCAATATTCCAGAGATGGTGTTTAGAACAAGCCACACACAAGTTTAGTGTTATAATATTTAGTGTGTATAATCCAGCAGAAATGTAAAATACAACTACCAGTACATCTTTTCAGACATATCCTATAGACTCCGGATACTCTACGTTTCTCTGAATATTGTTTTCAACTTTGAAAATTTTGATTTTATGATTTGATGAAGACTATTGATTAATTTTTTACACAACACTTTATAAACTAATCTTTGTCTTTATTGACAATTAACAACAATAACATTGTCTCTTCTGTAACTGACTAATTATACTTTTATGCAGAGGATACTATTCTTTTCTGATCTGCTGACTCTGTACAGCTCACTGTCAAAAAAGCACAACATCCTCTTACTGCCTTCAGAATGACCCGATCAACCTTCGCTCAGATATCATGTGAGCAAAACAAAAGGCTTCTTTTTCCAGGCAAAGTCATATTATTTTTCACAATCTACAGCTATGCACACTTAGTGCAGCAAAATATAAATCATACTGTAAAACAGTATCTGAAAAACAGTTTTGTGTGTAAACAGATCAACTTCCTGCTTAATTGTATGAGTGTAATGAAATGAACAAGTCTTTCTTTAAATTATGATAAAATAATCTACAAACATTCCACTCTGGAAGTGCCAAACGCTGTGTACCACTCTGCTCTACCACAGAAAACACTCATCACGTTGTTGATGTTTGCCAAAGAGGCGTGATAAAAATCTTTTTTGCCTGTAAACTTTTCTGGAGGTTCACAAGCTTTCACAAAAGCTCGACGAACACTCTTGCTACAAGTCCTGTGTGTTTACTCTGAACTTGGAAAATCCCCTTCCAGTTTTAGTGCTTCAATGATTGACAACGCGCTCTCAAGATCAAAGATTTGATCGCAAATCACTTCATTTCAGTGCGCAACTGTAATATCTAGTTTATTGTAATCATTTGTATTTCAGCCAAACTTTCAATGAAGGTCACATTAACGGTTGTTCAAAGTACAAATAAAGGTTTGATTAGTTATTAGAAAGACTACAGGATGGCTCCTGTATACGTCAAGGACTTTTACATGTCAACCATTACGAATGGTACTGGGAGACTCTCAAAAAGTTCCACACCTACCTTGCGTATACCTTCTGCCTCGAAACCATTCAGATTTGCATAAAGAGAATGGTGCCTTTTTCCCAACAGTGATGTAGAAGTCATATTGGCCGTGGTTGGTGCCTTTTCTGGGAGCCCATTTTGCTTGTTATCTTGCTCTTCTGACTTCCTAAACTCCTGCTGAGAGTCGGCCACTTCATGGCCCTCCATCTCTGCGGGTGCCAGTGCAGGCTCGGGCTGCTTGGGCTGAGTGCACAGGTCATACATCACTTTAGGTCAAAGTCACACAGCATGGATGGGATCAATACGACCGAATAATGTGTCCAACTGAGACAGAGCCATCACAGACTTTTCAATTGTTGGAGAGTAACAGGGATCAGCTGTGGCAAAATCAAGATTAAGTCATTGTCCTTTCTCTTTCCATCAGATCATAAAAAGGAGAGTTTTCTCACAGCTAAGGTGAGGTATCTGAAACCAGGCCAAGAACTGTTGTAGCCATGATTGTCAAAAATCCAACGTCAAGCCTCAAATGTGCAAATCCCTATAAAGTGAGGGTTTAGGCAAAACAAAACCAGCACAACTGAAGGTGTCACAGCAAGATGTTTGCCATATATATATACGAGAAACGAGTTCGAGATAAATCAGCAGTCATGAAGTACCTCTTTCCTCCCTCTGCGGCATTCTGTTTCTAAAATGAGGACAACCACTTCCAAAAGAAGATTAAAGATCCTCGGCTTTCGCTTATGGAGGCAATTTAGTGAATGTGATCGCCCTGGTAGCATTCTTGAACATCCTGTGGTTTGTGTTTCAGATTCAGAGTCCTGCTAACCACAGTGAACATGGCCAGTTTTTTCATGCCTTAATGCCCTGTCATCTGATGTTTGTCACAAAAAGATTTCCTGAAACGGGAGTCAGTCGACTTCTTGTCCAAAGAATGGCTTAACAGGCGCGTGCAGGCCCAAGTGAAATAGCAAACAAGAAGAGACGTGCGATGGGAAGAAAAAACAAGACCGCGATCCCACTAACAGGTCTCCAGTCCAGACCCCGTTCTCTCAGTGAGGCTCAGATGTGGGTGGCATGTTGACTTTTCAGCCGTAGGTCTCTCTATTGATGTATCTGTGTCAAAAAGCATTTCATCCAGATTCAATAGGACTCGACAGTCTGCTTAATCCCGTCTCAGTTACAGCGTCAAAAAGGTGAAGAAAGAGGACGAAGAGAAAAATGTGTGTGTGTGTGTGTAAGACGGTGAGTGTCGCTGGGAGGAGGGGGTAGGGAGAACTGCTTCCCCTCATCCTATCACAAAAAGGCAGGCTTTGAGACGGGGCCCAATCATAACCGCGACTAGGGCTCGTTTCCATGGAGATGACGCTGGAATGATGTTGCCTGCCTATTGATCGTTCAAGAGGCAGTGCACACTGCAACACAGCGGAGGCTGCAGGAGCAGGCAGGGGAGCAAGTGTGTCCAGTCCAGACTCATTTAAATGTTTTACTGCAGATGTCTGACAAGTTGATGAACGTTTTCCTAATTTATCCTTAGAAAACAAACACTTACAAAAGGTAAAGCTGTAGTCTGCTGCTATAAAAGACAAACCACATCACAACTTAATTCTGGTTAACCTATTAACTTGACATTTAGACCTACTCTGACTAATTATGACGAAAGAAGCAGTAGTCGCTTCATAAATCCCCTAAATGAGCAGTGATCTGCTCATATACTCGAGAAGAGTTAGTTGGACCAAGAGATTTTTGATGGTGTTTAATTCTTACTAAAACACAAAGCTTTACATTTCTATGTAGGTAAACCATTTTAAGAGCCCACTATTGCTGTGACTGTCTTTTTTAAATCTGTTTAAACCGGCATGTACGCCTTATTGAAATTCTATGGATAAAACGAATATCACTGAGAGCAATTACAACCTTTAAGTAATACATTCCAAAGTGAAACCTTCGAGGAGGGATCAAGATCAGTGTTGTGCCCGCCTCTGAGCAACGTCTGTCAGCTATATTTTAAATGGGCAGCAGCAGGACAATACTTCACAGTTATAGGAACCAGCTACAGCCGAGCCTACTTAGAACATTTCTATTGATAAAAACCTCATTTACAGTGTCCGGGTCGGGCAGCACATTAACACGTTCCAGACATAAAACAAACACAGATTAACGTGTCCTGAGTCACAGAGCAGAAAAGTCATCAATCAAAGCATCTACAACCTGAAGTACTTTTCACCAACACCTTCAATCTACTTTTAAGAAGATTTAAGGAGAGCAGCTCCCCCAGATCAGGAACAGCATACCTGAAACTCCCTTTCCTCATTTGAAGACACAGTTTGGGACACACAGAAAATAAGAATAAGAGTCACTGACTCAGTCACTAAACTTTCCACATGAATTACATTTCTCAAGAATGAGGAAAACAAACATTTTATAGTCGTCTTCTTTTTACCTCCTCTAACCTTGTGATAAGTAAAATCCCTAACAGGTGTAATCAAAGGAAATGTTCAGCAGTGTGAACTGACTAATAAAGAAAGTTAAACTAGCTCATGTCAGTAATGTTAGTAATGTATGTGTTAGATTGACTGCTGGTTAGGAAATTGTGCATCATTTTTCATTCAATAGCCTACATCATCCAAACTTTGTTTTAGTAGCAGACTTGGGTGCCATTGAATTGTATTACAGTATACAGTCATGTCGAGCAATATGCAGCGGCAGGAAAGAGCCTCGATCTGTTTGGAGTACGGCATGCAAGTCTGGCATCAATGCAAAAATATGACTTCTTGTAGAGCTTTGTGAATGTAGATTCTACGGTTTGAAATGAATGCATTAGAGCCAACTTTCCCACCAAATTAAACATTTCAGCCCTCAGGCTGATTTTAAGAATCAAACAAAGCCAATATTGTAATTTTCCAACATTTACAATGTGCATATATCAGTGCACGGGATTCATTGTAAGGTAACATGAAGCTGCAGCTGAGTAAATGTAACCTTAAACACTGAGCATTGATTGATAAAGGTATTGAAGAGGGGAACTGTATTAAAGTGGAAGGGTCATGTGATGGCCCACAGCTACAATAAGGTCAGAGTGCTGCACAACGATCAGGGGTGTCGGATCATTGCATCTCTAATGGCAAGTTGAGAAACGATAATTAACTCAAGAAGAAAAAGGAAGTCATGTTGACGCGAGCAGCAGCACTCTGGCCTTGCAAACAAAAACAGTGGCCACTGCTTCAAGAAAAATGACGTGATCGTGTTTCAGTCACTCATCTTGTTTCCAGCTTATTCCTCACTCATTTAGAGCAGCTCAAATGTATTTCTGATATGTTGTGCCTGCTCTGTTGTACTCACAAAACATGAGGCTTTAACGTGGGGATGCTTTGTTAAAGCCGAGCTGTCTACCTGCTGTTCCTTAAAAGGTCACAACACTCAACGCTGTGTGCAAGGCAAAATCAGACATTTCACTTTAATTTTCCTTTCTGGTCATTTTTCTGCGATGTTAGGTGGAGTCAACACTAACACCATGTTCATACCTGCACAACTTCGGAATTCTTGCATTGTGTAAATGCAAACAGCTGATTTCATAACTCAGACTTTATCTGGAGTTTCTCCTCCAGCCTCCTCGTATTTATTCTGCAGAGTCAGAGTGAGCTGATGTGAGAACGCAGCAGGATATAATGACGTGTATGCCCTGTGATCGCTGCACGACCATAGACTGTCTGCACGCCACCTCTATGATCTCAGTGCATGTAATTAAACTGCTGCATTCTGTTTCCTGTTCTCCAGTATGTTCTTCTCCACTCTGTAGTTCAGATTCTGTTGAACCACGCGTAACATTCATATGAAGTCAAATATTCTCATTATAGCATCACATCGAGGACTCTGCTGCTTCTTCTGTCACTTCCACGTCGATCTGTTTACGACTGCTTTAGCTCATTTGACCGGTAAAATTTAGCCTCTGACCTCGAACAGAGTAAAACAGCTAAACATCCAACCAACAACAAAATGACCACCATCACCAGTAAGTGTTGTCATCACGTCGTACACGACACATAGGAAAAATCTCACCGAGCATACAAGAGCAGAGAGCATGGCTTCATCAGCACCATGCCTGTCACACAGAGTTTTACTCATCCATCAGTTCACTGGGATTGACTTCAAATCTCGCTTACATGTTTTTGACTAAATTCAAAGGAACTTGCAGTTATCTGACTGTGTTGTCACAGAAACCCTCATTCAGACACAAAGATGATTCATAAAGAGTTGATGTGTCACTCTGCATTTAAAAAGAAGCCCAGGTTCTTTTGATTCTCGGTTCATGAAGTCAGGATATGATGTGTCCGTGAATAAACACATCAACAGCATATTTGGATCCTCAAGTCGATGTAAACACACTCTTACAAAGGAAAACCTTTATAAAATATAGGATTTTCTTGCAGGTTTCTAAACAATCTGAGGGCTTTCAAGGATGTCTAACATGCATCAATGACTGATGTTTGGCAAGTAGGCACTCCTGTTGAGACAGTTGACACTTTGATGAATAATTCATCTCCTTACATAAAAACAGGATCCAAAATTTAAAAGACGAACCACACTGACCCACTTCTGCCAATCCAACAAGAGGCATAAACACATCCACCCACACCCACACATGCTACCGCCCCCCTCCACTCAGCCTGCATAGCTGTCCTCTCTCTCCTGCTCGTCTGCCTTCACCAGGCTTAAAATCTTTATATGCACGGCTAAAAGAAAACTGCTGCATGAGATATGAATATGTTGTATTAGGGTATGCTCTTTGTCTAAATAATGAAACAATGAAATACACTTTGATTAAATGTACTAAGCCAAACTCAAACAGAGGAGTTATATAGTAGTAAAATATCCTGTATCCACTTGATTAAGCCACTTACACTACTAACAATATGTCCAGTATCAAATCATGTGTTGATATTATCAACTCAGAAGTCACAATAACTTCCAACTAAGATCCATTATTAAAGCTAATCTTTGAAGAAGATTGACAAGATGACAAGTTCATTTACAAATCTCAATTTTATATTTTGATGGTCAATTCAGCAGGAAAACCAAATGCAAAATTACACTTTTTAATTAGTAGTTTAGGGAAAAATATCACCATAGCTATACAAATTAAACAATCGAGTTTAAAGAGGCTATTTGAAACTTTTAAAAATACTGCGATACAGCATGGCTGTCGGGCGAACTACCTAACAGCCAAATCATTTATTAATAGCTACAAGTTACATATAGATTTTGACTTGTACATATAGACTTGGAACTTTTAACATGTATAAACAGTTTTTTTAATCACTCACTAATTAGAAAACTTTTAACTGATGTAAAAAAGTCAATTGAGATCACTGTTCACTTTTGTTGCCGTCTGTATAAAACTAAAGCTCCAGCCTGTCATTTCATGTTCATTCTCAACGTCTTCCTCACTCCGCTCCACTGACAGCAATCAACAGTACAAACTGCAAATTCATCACACACTCCCGGTCTTCACCTGCACAGCGAGAGGCCGCCCCTTCCACACACTTCTATCCATCCTCGGAGCTCTCACTAACTCATCACACACTCCTGCTCTCAGGCAGAGGCCGTCGTTTGTCGGATAGAGAATGAGACACACAGACTCCTTTACAGACTCTCACATGTGTATGACCACCCGCCTCACCCGCAAAGCAACCCGCATTGTGAGTGACCCCACCCACCCCTCACACAGCCTCTTCAGCCTCCTGCCATCGGGGAGACGGTACCGCAGCCTGCGGGCCGGCTCTACCAGACTGAGAAACAGCTTCTTCCACCAAGCTGTCAGGAAGCTGAACTCCCTTCCCTCCCCTCTGCCCCCATGAACACTGACCATTGGAACCTCCTCCTGTTTGAACATTGAAACAGAACCCTGGACACTTATTACACATTGCAAGCATGCACAAGTTTCACTTTTCTTCTAATCTTGTTTTATACTCCATTTAACTTTGTACTTTTTGCACATTTAGGTTTTATTAATGTAAATATTATGTATCTTATTTTACCTTGTTTTATTTTATTTACCGTACCTTTTTTTTTAAATCTACATTGCACCGTGGGGAGGGGGGAAACGTAATTTTTGATTTCACTGTATGTCTGACATATTTTGGAATTGACAATAAAGAAAACCTTGAACCTTGAACCTTGAACCTTGAACTTACCTCCTCTGGGGACATTATGCTGGTGGATATCCAGTGTTTCAGGCACGATGTGAATGCTCGTTTGTGTACATGTGAGCATGTATGACGAGCAACAGTTTACAAGTTCAGGTTGTCTGACGACCATGTGGTATCGCTATAAACGCAGTATCTTTAAAAGTTACAAACAGCACCTTTAATGAAAATGTTCGACTCATTTTTGTTTAAATATTGTGTTGGATGTCCAAACAAAACCTCTGCAAAGTTTGAAAGAAAGATTGTTGGCATTATCCCAGGATGTGGTGTCCTGCTGCTCTGAACGAAACATGACGAGAACTTGTCGAAGGATTAGAGCAAAGCATGAAGCAAAGTCATCAGACACGCTCGCTCCACAGAGGTGGTCATGGCGAATCAGAGGAAGGTGGGCACGTTGAAAGGGGGCTTGAAAAAGACTCCAGCCAAAACAAAGTTTTTCAGGCAGAAGCTGAACTGAGGGTATTCAAGGAGGCCAGTATCAGATAAATAAGGAGGTTTTTGAGCCACACATCTTACAAAGCTACTCAAAGGTGCTCTAGACATAATTAATGGCGAAAGTGAAGTTTAGTGAAGTAAAGTTTCCTCTTTCAGTAAACAAGGCACCTGGAGTAACCGTAGAATACATTTACACAACACAAAACCCTCTGAGTTCAGGATTCTATATGACAAGATATTACTTGATTGATATTACTTTGTTGATCCCAAAGGGGAAATACGGCAATTTAGGAGAGACATGACTATGGAGCAAGATGACAAAAGTCCTGAAGCACATACCTGTGCAGTTTTTGAATTAACTGGAACTGCTATCAGTAAAAGATATCTATAGAATTCAAAATAGTCCAGCTTACCTCCATGTTTCTGTCCATGCATTTGGAGGGCGGTGACCTGTGCAGAGAGGACTCAGAGCCGTGGCGGGGCTGGCCGTCCCAACCTGCATGGGGAGTGTCGGGAAGGTGACAAATTTTCAGAGTGCTGCTCCGACAAGTGTCCAGGACTGCAGCAGTGGTGCAGGGGTCAGCTGTGCTGGGCGCCCTCCCTAAAGGCTGCCCCCTCTGATCCTGTTTTGTTCTCTTCCTTGGAAAGTTGGAGACACTCAGGTATTTCTGCTGTCGGGCCCTGGACCAGGTCAGGAGAGGCTTTTTCTGACAGAAACTACAGCTCTCTGCCTGAGTTATTGTGCTGGAGTGTCCTGCTCTTTTTTTCCCCTGTAACACTCTAACATGGGCCTCTAGCAGGTGGCAGAGAAAGATGGCCTTTTGTAGCTCAATTTCCTGCTTTTGATGCAATTTACGTCCTGCCTGCTCATCGTTTATCTTCCCACACGGCAACGGCAGCAACTGGTCCAGCTTTGAGTATGTTCCTCCACCATACAAACAAAAAGCTTCTTTCCATGTGGACTCAGTGTACTGTCCAATGTCTTGAACGTTCAGCTCTTTAGCCAACAGACTCCAGAGTCTGTTAGATTGCCTGTACGTTTGGCACCCTCGCCGAACTGTCAGCTCCCTCACAATCCTCTGCTGCTCCTTCTCTGCTTCCTCCCGTAGGTGCCTAAGTTCCACACAGAAGAGTCCATGGGCCTGCTGTGTTCGGATTTTCTCTAGCTCCAGGTCAGCACGCAGCCTCTCCAGCTCTCGCTCAAAGTCTGTCTGGCCCTGGCATGGTTTCTTGGATGACAGTGCCAGAGGGTTATCCCTGTCTTTCCTCATGATGCCAAACAGTCACAGCACAACATGCAAGGAACGGCTGGACATATGCATATTGAAAAAAGGGCAATGCATCAGAACTAAACGGATGTGCAAGGGTGTGATGGGTGATTAGAAGACAGGCAGCATGCAATTATCACACCAGGTCGCTGGAAAGATGGGAGAGTAGCGGGTGGGAGACAAAGTGAGAAATGGTCAGTTTTTTGGCAAAAACATTAGATGAATGTGGTTAAAGGAATGCATTGTTTCCAGCAGAGCCAGACCGATTTATCTTCAAGAATGAGTCTTATCAAAAAAAATATTACTGCATCTGATTCATACAACTTCTTTTTACAAAACATATAATGAAGAGAACAATGTTTGGGACAATTTGTGCTGTTGTTGAATATTCTTTAAAAGTTATTTATTTGAAAAAAAGATGCTGTCTGAGAACCTCTACATGACATTATTATGTAAAATGTGTGCACATACAAATTAGAAAAGCTCAAATCAACAAAACGCTGTTTCTGCCACCATGTTGGTAATCTTTTTTCACCTGTTCATTAATCAGTATCTATAATGGTCTCAAAAAAGTCTCATCGGTCTGGCCCTAGTTTTCACCATGCTGAAAGAACAGTTGGTTAATGAATTGATCATATATTGGATAGAGGATTTGGAAGCCAAAGAAGAAAAAGGAAGTCACTCGGGCTAGGCGATATAGACCAGTAATCAGATCTTGATATTTTTTTCTGGAGAGAAATTAAAAATGTCACAATGTAACAGCCTGCTGAAGTCCCCTGACATGTTGGACAGCAGACACAATGAACATGCTTGTGTTTGCAGATCTCAAAATAATGAGCTAACTCTCTCTCAGCCCAAGGCATATTTTTGCAATATCTGTTCGAGAAAATACACGTAAAAGTGTAGTTTACAGGTCTTTTCACAAGCAAAGCAAATCAAGACTCAATGTATACCTGACATCTAAACCTGGCTTTATGAACATATAAAGCACATGTATGTGTGGAGGAACTAGAGAATACAACAGACTGTCTTTATTCAGTCAGTACATACATTAATGGAGTTTAGGAGCAGCCAGCTGAGGACGCAACAAGTGAACTACTGAACTGTTATCTTTTCTCTGCTCCATTTAAACATTCAAGTATTTACAGTCGATGGTTCGAACACCGCGCTGCCCATATGGGAGCTGGGAACACGGGTCACGATACAGAGGATGGGGGGCTTTGGTAATTAGCTAATTAACTAGGCTAAATTAGCCAGCCTTTACATGGTGAAGTAGCAGCTATAAATGTACTAAAGTGTTTTTAAAAACTTCATGTAACAGTGGTACAGCGTGTAACGGTTTGCTACCAACGTCCTGTCAACGAGTTTTAAGCTAACGGTTAACGGTTAAGTTTCCTAGCAACAGCTCGTGAAACTCACCTCTTAGCTGGAATCACTCAAAGCTTTTATTTTACGTTTCATCAATCAAGTCTTCCTCTTTCAACCGAGGTACTTTTTTTTTAGTTTAATAAACTGTGTACCGACACCGAGAGGGGTAACGTTGACCGTTTAAGGGTCCACGCAGGAGGGGGTTTGTTTATCTGTCAGTCAGCGGTGTCACATTCACGAGCACACGTCCAGCGACGCGTCACTGTGATGCGTTTACAGCCGCTCCGAGTCGGCAGTTAACTTATAAAGACTTGTTGTAATACTGTAACGTAATGTACAGCGCATGCGATTTCAGACCCACCCCCTCCCCCTTTTTGTTTTTTAGTAGAAATATCTTAATTTAAAATCTTATAATATAATTTAATATAATTTTACTTTTTAAAGAGTTCGCACATCCACTTATCTAATACAGGGTGACAAACTATTAATTGTAGAGCAAAAGACCTGCAACCTCCCCTTGCTTTCTCTAAAATAAATAAATAAAGGGTGATACGTACATTATCCTTCACTTGTGCCATACAGCATTCCTAAACCTAACCAAATATTGAGGACATACCTTGAAGGCATCACAAATCTAACAAGACTTTAAGGATCACTGATGACCACTAGTGGCGAAAGGCTAGTACTGCAGAAGTGGTAACCTTTTAAAATTGACGCCCTGATTAGGGGCAACTACGAATTTAATCTTCTTAATCTTTTTTAAGTGTTTATTTTAGACTCAGAAAACTTTTTCCCCATTCCATTTCATTGTCCACCCAGACCATGCATATAAACAAACAACAGATGAAGTATATGTCAATGACAAAAAAAACAAACAAAAAAACAGTAGTTGACAGAGAAGCACACTGACACTCGTAAATTGGTTTTGTTTGGTTCCTATCTAGCCCCCAGACTATAAATGATATCTGTGATTAAATTATAAACATAAATTAAATCACAAGGCTGTAATACCAGCATTACCAACTGCTGCACGTTAAGCTTGACAGCTGTCAAGCCTACGTGCAAGCATATTTTCAAGTCCAGCCCCCCACATTGTATGCACAGAAAAAAGATGGCCCTGATACTAATGTAGTTGCTGACAATGTCAATTTAAATGAAAATAGTATGAAAATAGTATATTGTTTAGATGTAGAGTTTGTCCATTCATCAGGTGGTATATATATGCCTGCTTAAAATGTATAGCTGAGGTTTGTAAGGTTGATAAAAGTACATTCTCTGACCTCAGCTGTTATTCTAAACCTGTCCTGGGAGTGACAGATTAGGGGGTCACACTCGCACACTTGTTTAGTTACTAAGAAGTGGATTATCTGCTATTTTACAAAAACAACTGACAATTTTATGTCTCATGTTGTATTTTCCCTTACAATCCCAAATGTTCCATCCGCATGATGATATTATCAACAGGAATGTTCTGTGTCAGATGAGCCTGGGTCATGCTTCCTGAGATTTTCTTGTTTGGCAAACGCAGTGTTATTGAAATGTATAAATCCTCGGAGGTATGTACATACCTTTTCAATATCAGGTTGCCATAATCCAACAAAAAAGGCATACTACTCCATGTTTGACCGCTGGTTGGTAGCCATAAAAACAAACAACCAAATCAGAAATCAGTGTTTGTTTTTCTACAGTGGAAGAACCTTTAATTGTTTGTTTGGGAAACAGAAATAGACAAAAAAAATGGAGAGAGACTCAGCTGCGTGTTTTTAGGGTGTCCTTGGGCTGCTCCCTGTCTCATTTCCATCTCTGTCTGCTCGTCACATGTGGTAGATTGTTGGGTGAAACAGAAGGAGAGAGAGAGCCTCTCTGCTACAGCGCCTTGATCATTCAACACTGTTTACCTCCAACAGAAAGTTTTACATCTGCAGAAATAATATTCCTTCTTAGTTTAACTTAAACTGATGGTAAACCCCCAAATGACTCAATACTGTATAAAAGATTTTCCCATGAAAGAACATTGAACCCTTTAATGCTGCATTGTTCACTCATTGTAGATAATATACTATACTATATACTAATACTAAGATATATGGAATGGTCAGGATCTGTCTTATAGCTCACACATTTTATGTTTAACTAATAACTTTTTAGGAACAAATCCTGTCTAAGGGTGCCAAACAGATAAATGATTGTCCAGGCTACAGTATTGCTTTACACTGAATAAAATGACTGCTCCTGTCTTGAAGCCTACAGTGCAATAATCTCACCCAAAGTGCAATAATCCCAATAATCATTGTTTAGCCTTATTTTGTATATTTCTTGCTTTTTTCTATGCATATTTTGTATATTTTTTCTTTTTTTCAACTGAGTTTTATTATTTATTCTATCTTATTCTTTATATTGTTACTTTTCTGTTATCTGCTACATTTTATGTTTGCCTTATATGCTGCTGGAAACCTAAACTTCCCTAAGGGAGTCATCCCAAAAGGATCAATAAAGTTCAGTCTAAGTACAGCGCTACACTCTTTGGTTTTACCACTGGCGACAGATTTTAAACATCATTTTGACATGTACCAATCTTGAAAGTAAAGGTAGGGGAACAAGTATTTTAAACACAGTGGATGATCTAAAACTCTGCTGTGCCAGACTAATCAGAGATATTCAGCATGCCCTGTCCTCCAAATAGTTCCTCCGGTTGAGAAGGGGCTATGACAACATGTTTCTATGCTCTGGAACATATGGCCTTTGCATTTCTTGGACTAACTCAGTATAGTGTCATGTGTAAGCCCTACCACACAAACTTATACCCAATTTGTGCAAATCATCTTTTTCTTTTGTGTGTGAAATTGATATTGATATCTTTATCTTTTATTTAATTTTCAACTCTCCGTGGTGTCGTCTGAGTTAACCAGAGTCAGGTGTCTTTTGAGGCCAGTAACGTTTTGTCCTCAACTTAGACTCTGCATGATGGATTACCATCAGTAATTTGTAGTGTTACATTATTTTTTTTAAAAATTCCCATATTTCATTCCCCCACGCCCAACAACCACAGGCGGTCTGGTGCTCGCTTACAATCTTTTATGTCAGACTCTTTTGAACCTCGTCTTTATCATCACGACTCAGTGGACTTCCTATCATGCGATGGCAACACCCTGCTCTGTCAGCATGGGACATGGAGCTGCAAATGAAAGGTTGTAAAACTAACTTACACCAGACATAATACACAGGAAGCATATTCAATTCCAAAAACTTTATTTGACACACAGAGCAGTAAATGAACGTCAGTGCAGGTATACTAAAATATGTGATGCAAGCAGCATTTTGTAACTGAAAACATCAGTAAAAATGTTGGCTCAAGCTGAGCTTTATTTTGAAAGTCATTCATGTTGCCTTTTCAATTATCAAATTATTGATTCAAGCAAGCGCAGCAAAGTGCAACTTATAACGTGAGCCAATGGAGGACCAGAAAGTAAAATATGGGCCAAAGACAGGAAACACATCACCCATCCCTTTAGACCAAGCAGCAGCCTCTAACATAACCACAATGTTGAATTTTAAAATCATGCAGTTCTTTGAGTGTCAACTAGAGCCTGGCTGCAGAAGCACAGAAAGGCACATATACACACTGTTGTGTAATTTTTCCCATTACCAAAGAGTGAAAATAAAGAGTGAGAAGATCTATTTAAAAAAGAACCCCAAGATCGATCTGGTCTCAATGAACATTTATTAGAAGGCGTTGTTGAAAAAAAGCGAGTTCTAAACAGCTACGCTAAAAACAGCCACTTTCTCCTCTAAATTAGAGCACTTATGTGTTGAAGAATATACAGAAAATTGATGTACTTATTCTACAGCCCTTATCTGACAACATGAAGTGTTAATCTCAACTTTTTTTTAACCTGCAATATGCTCTTTAAGTGTTGACATGTACTGTATATTGGCAGAATTGTGTCAGAGAGTTCAACACTTGTGATACACAATACTTCCAGCCTTCATGACCTATTGAAAAAAAACTGAATAAGACAAAGGTGGAAGGATGTCACTCTGTGCTATCTGGGTCAGGTTAAATCTCAAGACCCCCGTAACCAAAGATAACAGCATTCAGGTAGACCATTACAAAACAACATCATATTGCAGGCTTATGAGAATACTTGCTGCCACGTCACTTTTGAGTTATGTAAAACAGACTACAAGGAACACAGGTGAAGGTTGTCTTCAACAAATCATTAACAGGCTGACAAAACATTTTCATGGTGACTTCATAATTTCCCGCGAGACCGGCAGACATTGTCAATGTCTATGCTTGGAACAGCGGCACCAGGGAGATGAGGTTACTTTTCTACCTGAAGTCATTCTTCCTGCAGGCCTTTTGTGAGTGCAGACGTTTAGTTTTCTCATTTTATTTCGCCTACTGAACAGCAGCGAAGATCAGTTTAAACATTACATTTTATTTCCTTTCTTGTTACCTATGAAATATTAAACTCATGCAGGAATAGCTGATACAGAGAGTGCCGACGAATGAAGTCAAGCTAAAAAAAATTGTTATCAAGAAATCCTTATTTGCCAATATTTAATAAATAAAATGATGAAAAATGAGTAATATGATTTCTCCAAGTTATCAGGAAAATAGGGAAGAAACACTTTAAAAAGACTTTGAAGACTTTTAGATTCAAAGCAACAAGGTCAGTCTAAGCGCTCCTGCCCACTTGCCACATTATTGTTTGCCTTAGGGCTGCTGGGAATACTTGTTGTGAGCGCATTGGACATGAACCTGCCAAAACTTCACAATCATAGTCCTGTTTCCTTTAAAAGCCCAGCAAAATTATTTAAAAAGAAGATTGAAAGTAAGTGCTGGACTTCCATTGAATCTCATAATAAGTGGCACATTAGCTCCTCTTCAATACAAGTGATAGGAGCTTCACTGTGCATATGAAGGCATTACACACAGATTACACACCAGCACCCCAAAGAAGGCAGCAGAAAGATATGTCCCAAGCACTGAGACATAAAAAAGCGAGTTAGCTTTAAGCTACGACACATCCCAGTCCATCGGTAAGGAATTGCGTGTATTGGTCTCGATCCCTATAATAAATCATATTATAATATAATGTAATTCCTAAATGTCTTGGTCTTGTCTTGGTCTCCATTGATGTGATCTTGACATCAGAACTACTCATGGTATCCTGGAGGTTTTAATAGTTTTTTCCAAAAAAATGTAAACACCACCACAAGTATTCAGGACAAGACAAAGATCTGCTAAATCTATTATTGATGCTGTGTCGTGTTGTATTTTCTCAGTAACCTGGGGGTTCAGATTAGTGTAATCTAATCTAATCTTTGTATTTTTTGCTCAACCCCTAATTCACCTGACCCGAAGGAATGACTCCTGAATTGGTCCTTGAAAAAAGCCTGTCAAGAGCCACAGTCAGCCTGCACGTTTCGCCACGGTCCCAGGAAGGATTAGCATTCAGAAGCAATTGCTGAACACTTCAGAGAGGCCCCGGGCTTTTCCATCTGAGGACCCATGCAATTGAAAGAACAGAGGGAAATCTTGTATGTCTGAAATATTACCAACACATGATACACTGAAGACTCGTTTGGAAACAACTTAACAACTGTGACAAGGAGGAACAAAGGAACATGGAGTACTTCTCTTTAGGGATGCAAAGTTAGGATCTAGAAGTTAAATATTATAACAAATACTACTTTGACTTTTGTGAAATTAAATCCACACTGAGAGCATTTACAAGACTTAGACAATGTGCAGAAAACCAGTTCATGTGTCCGTCACTGGTGGATCTGGTATCATTTGTCAGTTTCCAGTCTTGCACTTTACTTGAACTGTCCGGTTTTAATACTTTTAAAGCTTTCCACAAACTACTTCATCGTCTGATTAACCCAATCATCATTGTAATGTCTTTTGCATTTCAGTTTAGGCTGTGTGAGAGAGACCTATGCACACACAAACACACACACACACACACACACACACACACACACACACACATAGACTGACAGACAGACACAGGACTGAGCTGAGCCCCAGCCCTGCGTCCCTCTGCGAGTTTGTGCAGAGATGAGCAAGACCGCACCTTCTGTGAGCGCTACCTGAAACTGGAGATGCAGGGGTACCAGTGAAGGGTTAGCTTCCATGCTCTTTTGTTTTGTCTTTGTTGTTGTTTGACCCCTCCTGCTTCTTTTAGACAGCGCAGACAGGTACAGGGCGTTAGAATATTAACATATAATGCTGTGGTATTTATTGTTTTACGTGTTCTCTGTCACTGGACCCGGGTATTTATAGTCCAGGGTTAAGCAGATGACAGACCTTAAACGAGGAGAGTGATAGAGACTTTCCTGCCTCATCTTCTGCATCTACTTTCTGAGTTTTCCTTTATTACCTGTGGAATAATTTCTCTCCCTGTTTGAGCTCTTCGGACATGTTTTGTACTTTTTCTGGGGTGAAGAAGCCAAATTAATTTTTATTCCATTTTTATT
Source organism: Symphodus melops (assembly GCF_947650265.1). NCBI lineage: Eukaryota > Metazoa > Chordata > Actinopteri > Labriformes > Labridae > Symphodus > Symphodus melops. The sequence goes on along the minus strand of NC_136701.1, from coordinate 3,895,802 downwards.
GTAATGAGTGACAATAAATACTTTCATAACGGGTAAGTATCCTTTATTTCATTCATTTTTCTTACTCAGTCTTCATAGTTCATAGTTTTCATAGACTATCATATTCATTTCTAATATGCTTCTGTGACATTTCAGTGATTGTCTTTAAATCTATTTTTTTCTGTCTTTTAATTTGCTTTGGCTTCAACTAAACCTTTGAAAATAAAGCACAGAAACAGGAATCAACGAATACATTTACGTTGAATAATTTCTTGTACATGCCAGACATTTAATCTAAGCTCATACTATATTTTAAATTGTGACATTTCACAACTGTTTCATTATTATTACTACTAAACAATGACATTATCACATCTTCATAAAGGTGTTTTTTTATTCTGTGATTTTTGTACGATTACACAAAAACACAAAATAGACTATAATAGAATGGAAACAAGTTTAATTCTGACTAAAGGCTTTGTGACAATGATTATCTGTTTAAACTGCTTCACATTCTCTCAGTTAAAAACAGTGACCACGTTTTTCTTCGGTGTATCTCAGACATCGAGGGGTATTTTTGCGAGGCCGAGATCTTTCAGCTATTTCTCAGCGCAGGGCAGTAAGAAGGGAGGGGAAGCAGAGCCGACACACAAAAGGCAACATTATTCCCCAGCGGATCTGCGCTACATCCTCGTATGAATGGAGCATTGAAAAACATAACATTGGGGACTAGATTATTTTTCATCCCTCATAACTGAGCCATTTGTCCCGGAGTTTCGAGTGGTTTGTTGGTACAGTGTACAAATGAGACGTCCATGGTTCTTGAGCAGCTGTGCAGGTGTTAAAATCCCCACCTCCCAATTGGAAGCACAATGACCTCTCTGTGGGCTGCTGGCCTTCTGGGCTGCACATTTTGACACAATACGGCCACGAAGGAAAAAGGCTGGACACGGACGACCTCAAATTCGAGTTTTTAGGCAGCTGTTTTTTTATAGTCTTTTGTATCACATAATGACTCCTTAAAAGTTGTAAATAACTGTATGTGAGCGGTGCTGCAACTCCAGATTTGAACAGCCACCCTTCACCCCAGTCCCCCCGCGCTCGCTCCAAGGAGACGAGAGGCGCCCCTGCAGTGTCATCAGGTGCCTAAACGTTTTGGAGGGTTCTAGTGACAGATTGCAGGAAGCAGCGTTTATGCCTGACGATGGGGACCACAGAAAGCAGAAATGCCTTTTTGTGCCCCCTGGGCTCGGAATGTCCACTATCTCGAGGGGCCAATATCAAATTCTCCCCTCATCATCCCCAATACACATTCCTGGGTAAGGTCAGGGGGAATTCTGCATCCGCTAAGAGACAAACAACCCGAGGCCAAGACACACTGTTTGACTTTAATCACACTATTTAATTTAGATTATTTCTTGGAGGTTTGCAGATATCTGACATTTAAATTTGAGTGTTGAAGATGTCTAAACAACATCAATAAAAAGAGAGTGCTGTTGTATCTGTATGTCTGTCTGTCTGTCTGTCTGTCTGTCTGTCTCTCTCTCTCTCTCTCTCTCTCTCTCTCTCTTAGCATCTCCCTCTGCCCCACACAGTCTCAGCAGATGTCTGGTTCTTCTCGAGGTTTCTGCCTCTATTTTTAAGCTGTATTTTTGGCCCCTTTATTTCAGAGTTATGACAGTGGGTAGAGTGAAACCAGAGAGAGATAGAGAGAGAGAGAGAGAGAGAGAGAGAGAGAGATAGTGTGCCACATAAGGTAGGATTTGAACGCGGGCATGGGACACATGCTCAAACCACCAGACAACCGACGCCCCGAGGTTTCTGTCTCTTAAAGGAAGTAGTTCCTCTATAACACAAAATGTTGCTCATGGTGGGTCCTTGTAGATAATATAAAGAGTCTGATGTTGAACTTTTCTTCCCGTAAAGTGTTGGCAGCTAACATTTGTTATCAATCAGTGCTAAACAGATAAAGATAGATGATACAGAATATCAGCACTCACTCTCTCTCTCTATCTGTGTGATAATCACAAAAGTGTTGATATTCTGTACAACTGCATAACCTAGCGTGATATTTCTTGTGTACAGTATACAGTACTGTCTTTGAACTGTGGGAGGAAGCCGGAGTACCCGGAGAGAAGCCACGCATGCACAGGGAGAACATGCAAACTCCACACAGAGAGGCTCCTCTCAGATGGGGATTTAAACCAGGGACCTCCTCCCTGTGAGAAAACATTGATAACCATTGGTGCAATAAGGACAGATAGTGTTCAGGGATAATTTATTGATTTGGCCTATACAGCTACTTTTGTAAACTCTCTGGACTGTATGAAAGAAAACCTTTTGTCCCAGCAGTCTTGTAAAGTGTTCTCATCATGCCACCAGTAAAAGCACAGTGTGAGGACAGTTGCTGCCTGATTTGGAGGAGCTGTCTTGTTGAAACTGTTGCATTGATGTTAATTGAACACAACGTTAGGTGATGAAACTCCAGATAGATCTCAAGAGAGGCAGTGGTAACAGTAACATCCCCATTGATCAGCGCTCAGGGCACGCCACACTTTGTTGGACTTTACTGTCGTTTAAATGCTACACAAGTATTTAAATCCCGTTGCAGTGTGAGATACATGTCATTCAGTTTCTGATTTGAAAAGAATGTAGGGAATCCACCGTCTGACCTCACAATCTTACTCAGCGCATTGAGTGATTGTTGGTGGATCCCCAAATAATCTTTGACTGAAGGAAAATCCCCTTGATTATCAAACGCCATGCCACAGGTGGCTGCCCCCTCCTCTGTAACACAAGAAATCCCCAGCTGTTGGGGATGCTGGAAAGGGAAGGTCCGATAATACTGCAAACAGACTTCAACTTATTTGCTGCAGCCTGAGCGATGAGCAGCGGTCATTTTGTGCTTATAAAACAGCAGTGTAACTGGACTCTCTATTCCTGGTGGGGATTAGTTTTGATGGCGAACTTCCTTATCTGGAACGTCTAGTGGGACTATTGAAGAGAATCTGTGACTGGTGTTTTCTGCCTCAAACTTCCTTACAGCTCTCCAATGTTCACAGGGAGCAATATGCATCACATGATTCGATGCAATGATTTCTTTTTGAGCCACACACTAGCCTGTCTCACCCCCCAGACTACCATCAATACCTACTACAACACATTAACAACAGCTGCAGGCTCTGATAGAGAAAACAATCCAATACTATAATTAGGCTACCCTGAACCAGGGCAGAAAACAGTGATTGTTTTTTTTTGTATAGTAGTAGAAAGCTGTCTGCGACACTCAGGCCTGACCGTATGTGAATGTGTGTGTTTGTAGGCGGATGGTCAGTCAGGCAACCATGCGAGGACAGCGTGCGGTGGAGAGCGAGTGCCGGTGTTGGAATCCAGCCGTCTGGCTCCTGGTGTCCCTACTGGGATCCCTTGTCTTCGTGGCCCTCAGTTTGCTGCTGCGACTCGGTAAGTGTGTTAGTAAGGTGGGGGGGGGGGCTTAACTTGATTTGTTCAAAAACAATTGCAGATTGAAGCCAATCCCTCAAACTATGTGATTAGGAAAATGTTAAGTACCTTTTTTTCAAATGGGGCTGCATTTTTCCTCCTGCATGGAGATGCTCGTTGTTCTTAGAGTATGCATATTATCATCAGTATTTTTGACCACGTATAAATGTAATGTAACTGTCATTAGTGCTGTGAGGCCAGGCTCAGGTTGAACCCCTGCAAAACAACAACAATGAGTGCACACACAGAAAAGGCATCTATTTAGTTTGAACGTCAGTCAGACCTGAAGAGAAACATAAATAAATCTAAACATTCACAAAATGTTGGGGCCTGAGTCAGAGATTCATTGGGGGCTGCAACAACCAACCAACGTTCATCAACATTATCTCTGCCAGTGTTCCGGCGCTTCCCCTCTTTCTTTCTTTCTTTTTTTTTTTTTACTCCTTGACAGATAATCCTTCTTCATTTTCCTATACGGTGACTTTTTTTTTAACAAATGTTCGTTTCAAAGGACTGAGTGCTGTATGATGGGACCCCCTATAGGGAGGCTTCCTTCTTGTCATTGCAAAATGAGCACATTTTGTGCCACTGCTGTGGTTTAAAGTTTGTCAGCCCTTGGGGGGCCCCTACTGCTCAGGGACCCCAAGCAGTTGCCTGCTTTGCCTATTGACAAGCAACGCTTCGGATTATAATGTGTACCTGAGGCATGTCCAATACTATAATTGAAACAACTTTGACTTTTGTGTAGGTTCTCAGTCATCCAGATCATGGTAATGGTAATGAAAGCTTGATCCAAAGTTGTTGCAGAAAAGTCAGCTAAAGATTTTCTCTTTGCTCTTTTAAATAAAAAAAATATTTTGTAGCATGTTAAAAATGAAAAATAAGCAACAACAACAATATGGAACATTTCGTCTTACAAAAAAAACATTTCAAAGTCAATCTAATCTCTCATGTCCACATATAACCATGGTTGCTTGTTTACAGCACTTTTTGCCCCCCCCCCAAGCCAGTTCCAGGGCTGGTTTGTGTAGCTGGGAAAATTGAGACACTGACTTATGCCGGCCCCTTTTCAGCTCCAGTCCTTGGTAAAGCAAACCAGTTCTTTGAATGTTCTGTCATTGAACAAAATTTAAACGGCTCTAGCTCTAGCCCAGCACCAGGTTCTATAGTTGATGGAAAAGGAGTCTGAGTAAGTTAGGCAGAGAGCTGTTGTTCCCTAGTGATAATTGGTACGAAAAACAACAGTGCTACAGCGCATCTTATCCAACATTACCCGACACACAGTTACCACGCCAGCTTTCATTCACATTTTTTTTCTACATATGTTGCTTTAAAAGTTTGGGTTGCTTCGTAGAAATTCTTTAAGGCCAGTGTCAGAGTTAACATATCCTATCACATAAAACACATTAGACAAATCAAACTAAACCCATCCCTTAATGAGTCATTTCCTGGCTCAGGACCAGAGGCTGGTTTTCATAAAGACTGAAAATAGGTTCCCAGCTTTCAGGAGCATTCAACACGCTCACATGTTCTAGCCTTTAACCATCCACATTTGTTGGCCATATTTAATTGCACACATGATATTACAGCTTATGTGTCAGTGCTTAGCCACATATTCTGTCCATAATAGTGCTCAGGAACCAGGTGTACCTGCAACTGAGCTCCCTGTAGATCAGAGCTTTTGTGTCCAGAGTTACAGTCTGGTCTGTTTAGTGCTGATAGCTCGCCAACAAGCCCTGCAGGTATGATGTAGACAGCAGCAATCAATGGGCCTCACTGGACATTAATGAGCCACAAAAAAAGAGGAAGCATGTTCATTCAAATGTGATGACATCAATGTATAGGTTCCCTTGATGAAGCCAACGACTGTGTTTCTTACTAACTTTTTCTTTTTGCATAAACCTTACAGGAGACGTGAAAATAAGCCGACGAGCTGTATCTGGTAAGTAATCCGCCAAAACGCATGACCTGAACCCAAGATGTAACCTACACATGAAATCATAAACAAATGTGTTACATACCCCCTTAAGCTAAAACAGGAAGTTGTATGTGTAATGTACATGTTTCATTGTCTCAAACAAACAGGAGAAGCCTGTGAATTGACCCATATTGGGTGTAATGTTAAGAACAGTTTCTGTGTTGTTGAAACCTGAGACATAATTCTTCAGGTGTTAGACTGACCTCCATACAGTCCAGAATCTTCCAGAATGGGAATACTATGTGTGTCAAAATATTCGAGAAATGTGGCAAACAAAGATGAATGCTCAGATATATGTATGGTGACGTTCTGTGTTTTGCAAATCCATCACCACTTTGTTTTTTGTGAGTCAGAAGTGAACACATTTGGCCTGGAGACTGGATATGAATTGATGACATTGTCAAAGCACCCTGTCAATCACAGGTTGCACTGTCTTGGACTCTAAATTTGGCTTAAACTAAATTTGAGCAAACATTAAAGTTTCCCCCTGCTGGCAAGTGAGAAACACCAACTCCATTCTTGCCTCAGGTTTCTGGTTGAACTGTAAACAAAGGCAACATAAGGAAAATGTAAGTCATTGCGAGAAGTAATGTTGTCTAAACAGTGGGCTAACCCAAAGCCCCCCAAGAAGTTAGCTGGTGCTCCTACTAAACCTAAAGATGATGGGCTCCCAAATTAGCTGGATAGTAAAACACTTCTCATTATAAGAAGAGGATGTCTATATATTTTGTCACTAATTAAAAAAACTGACAATTTTTGGGAGATTTTTAACTTATGACGGGACTACACAAAAATTCAGATGATCAATGAGATAAAAAAAATGATCTTGTGGGAAACCAAGTATCACATGTCATGTCTTATGGTGGTGCTCAAAAGTCAGAGAATCTTTTAATTCTGCAAGCAAATAATGGAATTATCCCAAAGAAGAGCCATTAAAATGTAATAGTAACAGTAAATGCCTAAAATGGGAAAAAAAGACTGCTGTTCTAGGTTAAGAGCAGGACAGAGAAGAAGACGGTTGATTCCAAGTAGACAGAGTAAACATGGACCATGACTACGCACCAGAAAAGAGGAGGTACTTATCAGAGGCAAAGGCTGCACTTAAACAGAAAAACATCAGATTCCAAAACCTGTTTCCAGTGTTTTATGAAGAGAGAGATTTACCATTCTCTGTTTTAAAGAAATCAACTCCTCTGTTGGAGAAGATCAACCAGATGACTTGGCGAAAGGCTGTAATGAGAGGAAGGAACCAGGTTCCAGTGACTAAGACATAAATGTTGCACTGATTAGGGGATTCCTGCAGGGAGCTTTAGTTACTTTTCTGAATGTCTATGCCCCTCCATGATCTGAAAGAAAATTCTTTAAACAAATAGTTCATATACTTATATCAGAAACCTGTGGGACCTTAATTTGGGGCTTAATGTTTGGCTTCACCTCAGTCTGGATACATCTAAACCTTATTACTTGGGGGAAAAAAACTTCTAAAAAAAATAGATGTAATGCTAAAGGAGGAAAATGATAATGGGGAATATTTTTGATTTGTTTGTTGTTGTGTTATTGTCATTTTATTTTATATATTTTGTTCTGTATAAATGATGTGAAAAGAAGCATCACTCTGGGAAATATGACAAATGACTTTACAAATGTGTGTAAATATGTGTGATTCCAAATCAAATTTAATTGAAAAAACAAAACATTTCTTGCTGTACCTGTACTAAATGGTCTAAACATTCCTTCTGTTGTGGTTTCAGTCTGTGTCTTGTGTTTCAGGAACATAGATATAGTAGATATTCAGTAACTATTGAAGGTTAAATCTCCTTTGAATAATTGTTATCATAAAGCTTTATCTCTCTCTCTCTCTCTGTCTCCTTTCTGTGCTGTTACAGCCACTGGTGTACAAGCCCCTGTAAAGACACAATACGAAGGTAAGCATGAGCTAGACACACCTCCACCCCCCCCCCCCCCCCACCCCCCCACCCCCCCCACCCCCCCCCCCCCCCCCCCACCCCCCCACGCCGACCCAGACACTCATGCTAAGAAAAACATGTCTGTATTCAGGCCATGGCAAGAAAACCTATCAGTTTCTGGCTATGTGTTACTTAAAGAGAGTACAGAAGGTAGATCATTGCCTGGAGTGTTTTAAAACAAGGTCACTTTCCCAGCTCTCCTTTTTCCTAATCCCCAATTATTTGCTATGTAACCTCCCACTCTCCTGCATCCTTCTCACTCACTTCCAGAGAGTCATGTGGCTTATTGTGTCCAGAGGGATTCTTTTCTGCTTGCTATTAACTGTCATTATATCAATCTTTCTCCTACTTTCCTCATAGAATAATGCTGTGATTTATACCTTGGGCACATGGAACTTAAATGAGCTTCAGACTTTCTACTGTATATTGGCAATGTCTTAAAAAAAACCCTGAAATACATAGAACTATAGCATTAGTTCTCCGTAGTTTGTTGGTCTTGTTTGCGTCCCATAAGGCTCGATTCTCTGACCAAGTCTATTCACATTATAAATGTATGAGTTAACCAAACACAAGTTAATAAGACATTCAGGACATGCTAGCTTAGGGTGTTTCACACCTACCTTGTTTAGTTTGCTTGAAACAAACTAAAACCCTGGTGCGGACCTTTTGGGTAGGTGTGAAAACAAACCATCGAACTCTGATGCGCACCAAACAGCCGGACCGACACCCAGCCAAAGGTCTCGGCTGCTTCCAAATGAAACCTGATACAATTTGAGGTTTGAAAGCGAGCAGACCCAGTTCTTAAAATCATACGCCTTTTTGGACATAGCAGGCTCCTGTTGTCACGTGCATTAAGGGAAATCATAGTTTGGTTAGCAGCACAGTGTTGTTGTTTGCTACTTCTTCAATATAAGACACAGAATTAATCTTTGGTCTATCTTTCAGACAAAATTTCACAGTTGTTTCATCGCTCTGTTCTTTTATTATCCAATACTTTTAATTCACACAGACTACGAACATAACAGCAGCTGCAGCAGTGTTTTCCTGGCACTTCACTTCTTGTTATTTTCCCCTGCAGCAGTCTGATCCTCCTCCTTCCCCCTGCGCCACGTACTGCATTTATAACCTCGGCCATATTCATCATAACGCCAGTTGATTGCCCACACATGGGCCTACATTTTATTGTAATTGTCGGTCAAAATGTTTAATAGGACAGCGAGTGCAGCATGCAACATCTCTATACCCCGCCCCAGATCTTTTTAGAAATGACTGAACAACGTGCACACGTGTTTTGTTTAGGAATTGTGGGCCTCTTGTGAAAAGTGCAATGTGAAAACAAACGGCACTAAACCAAAAAAGAAACATTGTATTTGGTCCGGATCATAGAAAGAGACCTAAAGGACTTTGTTGGTAGGAATACATCCTTAGCAATATCATAAAAACTGTGTTAACATCTTTAACAAATCAACCTGAAGAAAGGCCACATTCAAACATGTTTCTTAGGGGGATGGGGGAAGAAATTAGGGCTGAATTAATCCCTATAGGGACACTCATTTACCACCCTGCTAATTCACAAAATAAACAATATGGACAGTACAATCAGAATACACAAAAAGTATGTAAACAACAAACACTGGTAAAAACCATTTGAGACATAATTTACAGCCATGAATCAACGAGTTAACATGATTCTCTTAGGCATTACGAGTAGTGAATCACTTTAAAACATTGTGCAAAGGATTGCTTTTTAAGATGAACCCTTTATTGTTTTTGTTTTTTTTTGCCTTCCTCAAAGGTAACCTCATCTTCTTCGGGTTGTGTCCAGACTATTTTTGTTTGCGGTGGCCCATTGAGGGCCCTGACTTATTCTGAGTGGGATGTGCTCACAACACACACAAATTAACATCAATTTATACCCTAAAACACTCCTGCATAGTCTGACTTGCAAAAATGTCAACAAAACATTGCCAGTTAGTACATTTTTCACTCTGTCTTACAAGTTTAAGTAAGAGAGAGTGCATACATTTCCCCCGTGCCAGAAGTATGAAATAGACATTGATATGTAAAGAAAAATACTAATACCCTTCAAAAAAAACAACAACACACTAACTGTTGGTTGTCAAGTCCTGATTCTGACAGCCAAGCACTGTTTAGGATTTTTGTGGTGGCACCTGGAGTGGTCAATCAAATTCAATGCAAAAACTGAAGCAAAAATGTTGCATTACTGAGGTAGCAGTCATCATTTATCCTCATCCTCATTCCACTTTAAAAGACTGAACGACGCTGTGGTTGAACTGACTGTGAGCAGAATCTGACTGATGCTTTCTGCTTATCTCTCCAAAGTACAACTGATGAATGGACGCAACAGGTGTGAGGGCCGAGTGGAGGTGCGCTACAACGACTCTTGGGGTACGGTGTGTGATGATGAGTGGGACATGGTGGATGCCAATGTGGTGTGTCAGCAGCTGGGCTGTGGCGTGGCTGTGGCAGTGGGCAGCAGCTCAAGGTTTGGACAAGGCTCAGGACCCATCCTGCTGGATAATGTGGATTGCTCAGGGTATGAAACTGACCTCAGCCAGTGCCGAAGCCTGGGATGGGGAATCCACAACTGTTACCACTATGAGGACGTGGGCGTTACCTGCAGAGGTAAAGCACTTATGCAACTTTAAGCTGCATGAGATAAAGACACATCATTCCTTGTGTCACACCCTGCACACAAAAAAGAATGCAGTGGGTAATATTCCTGTTTACTTTTGGCAGAACCAGCCGTGCCAGGAGCGAACGGTTTTGAGGATCGCACCACACCGCCCGGAGCGAATTCTGCCTTACGTAAGTGTTCCCTGCTTTTATCTATGAGACCAGATGGCAGACAAACACACACGCCAGTGGGATCCATTTTGCATTTTATGGCATCTTTTAGCACTGGGGTGTCATCCGTCTTTCTACATTTAGAGTTCAAAATCCCCAACTAACCCATCATATACAATACAGAGACAAAGTTACGCCTCGCTGGAGATCTTATTCAGGTATTCAGGGATATCCTAAACCTTCCCCAAATGTGACATAACATCAAAGGTTTGTTTTGTAAGACCGAGGATAGTATCTGTGGACATCCTCAGATTCAATAGGACTCAAAGCCGCTCCTTTATTGTCTGCTGGGTTTGCCTTTGTCGTGGCCTCCCTAGTGTCTTTTTTTTGTTATTAATTCCCGAGAGGTTCATGAGATACTTCAACACAATCACATTTATTTAACCTGTGACGTGTGAAGCTAGTCCACCCAAGGCCTCCTGAGGCTTGGAGCCATCCATATTTATGTCTCCCTTTCAGGGGAGGAGTATTTTTAACTCATGGAACGTCTTTTGTGTATGTGAAGGGTGTGTTTTTGTCTGGACAAAGGCATACCATGACAACATCAACATCAAACACAAAGCTTAACTCTCCTGCTTTAACTTGAATCACTATTTGTGTTGTCTAGGCCAAGGTTTTTGATTTCAAAAACATGTTTACTGAAACTACAATAAAAACTTTACAGCAAACAAAAATGAACAGAATCTGTATTGTGTGTTTACGAAAGAAAAAATCTCATGAGTGTTCGACTTTGGCACAAACACACAAAAAACAGCAGGAGGTTGATTGGTTGAGAAAGATCGTGGCAGAGTCTGGTTGGTCCGGGATGATAGACGTCCATGGTCAGCTGATCACCAGAACAAGAGATAGAGATAGTAATAGGGGTTGTGGTTTGAGAACGAAGGAGGAGATGAATGAAAGAAAGAAAGAACAACAGTTTTCCTGTCTGAACTTATGCTGAGCTCCATTTATTGGTGTTTCCACCGATACGTAGCTTCCTACTTTTTTCTCCCTTGCTGTTGGGTTACCCAGGGTACCAATCCAACCTTAAAGGGTCCCTTGTTTACAGTATCACTCTGCTTATTGAACTTAATTAATGGAAGGCTACACTGGGTTGGACTGCTATAATGTCACACTATTTTGTCGCTGGGGCAGCTATCTCCATCTGGATTACACTCACTCTTATCAAATAAGGGTACAGTTGACTGTGGAAACACAAGCAAGTTCAAGTTTTACGTTACTTAACTGAACCAAACATACTTACATAGTTAACATAACTAGACCGCTTGGGAAATACGGGACTTACCATAACCCTGGTCAAGGCCCACTCCCATTTCCATTCTCTGTAACTAGCACTTTTTAAAACTACCTGAATACACCAAACCATCATATTTTAATCATTGGTATTGTAACATCAATAAGAACAAAACTTTCAGTCTAAAAACAAAAAGTTTGGAGAGCTGTATTCAACATCACTCGCTGTAACTTACTCTCACTCTACCTCCTGGTTTAGGAGATGGCACCATCCGTCTGGTGAATGGACAGAACTCCTGCCAGGGCCTTGTCGAGATCTTCTTCCAGGGAAACTGGGGGACGGTGTGTGACGATGACTGGCACTTTGAGAACGCCATGGTTGTGTGCCAACAGATAGGCTGCGGCAATGCCATCCATGCACACACAAATTCCTACTTTGGCTACGGTTCCGGCCGGATTCTTTTGGACAATGTGAGATGCAGAGGAAATGAGGTGGACCTGTACTCATGCAACAATCTCGGCTGGGGCAAACACAACTGTGGCCACCATGAGGATGCTGGGGTCACCTGCACAGGTATGCTTACCTCAGTCATATGTACATTAACACAACTATGTCACCATATTCATACAGTGGCCATTTTCCCTCCAACCTTGAAGCTAAGGTCCATCCAACATAGCCATCACATACGACTGCATGTAAAATGGTGTGAGGCAATGTGTTATTATATCATATCTGACAACCCATCGTCTGCAGTCACCGCAGGGAGTGTTAGCATTCAATCAGCCGAACCAACATCAACAATAGCCATTTCTAACTATCAACTGGTAAAGTTCATGTTGTGGTTGAAGGTGAAAGTTAGTTGTTTTCATCGAAGCTGACCATGTACGTGCTCTCATATACCGTGAGCCATGTCTAATTGCTTGTGCTTGCTCAGCAGTTGTCTAATTTAAACATTATACATCTTGTCTTAAGAGGTTAGCAAGTTCTTTAAATTCGCTGGATGTCTCTTTGGTATTCATAAATTCTTATCTTCTCAGGTTTACTCATCAAAAAGCAGCAAAATATTAAAGCATTTATGCAACATGGACATTAAGCATTGTAACTCTATATGTGAGATTCAAAAGAGGATCAGCTGAATAGGTGATCAACTTTATGTCAAAACATTTTGTATGGCTGAGACCAAAGGGAATGTCAGTAGATTTCAAAGCATTGAGCTCCTTTGTTTCAACAGGTGAAGATCCCAAAACTGTACAAACTTTCATGCTGAACCAGAGTAGCTCGCTTTTTCATTCAGAACCAAAGTGGTGAGGTTCCCAAACTTTTCAGCCTGTGACCCCCAATATAATGATGCAAGAGACTGTGGAACCCCACAGTCTTTGGAGGTGCTTAAAACATTTGGCATTGTGCACAGCCACACACACACACACACACACACACACACACACACACACACACACACACACACACACACTATTAGTCATTAGCACACCATACAATAGCCTAAACACCATTACATTTTTTTTGTATATATTTTCTATTAATGTGGATAATATGCAATTTTAAACCATTGTTAAAAAGTTCTGAAAGGAATCTCGTGACTTCTCTAACAGTGTTTCGTGACCCACCAGGGGTCCTGATCCCGACTTTGGGAACCACTGGGTTAGCTGAGAGAGTAACATTACCATCCAAAGAAAAGTCATGCAAACCATTTACTTCAGTCAATCTTCTTTGCTTCGAAATGTAACTTTTACTTCTACCAATGTCAATCAAAATCAAAATTAAGATAGCCTATTTCAGTTATTCCCAATGCAAACCTCTTTTACTGCTAGCAAAGCATGGTACATTTTGAGAGAGGAATTTGTGGTTAATGTTAGAATGAAAATTAATGAGTCGATTTTTTCGGATCATGCTAGAAATATCAGCAACGGTTGGGAGTTGACAACTGAAAAGAGGAGAGACATTATGGTATGAGGCCGGATAGAGTGGACTGGCTGCTGAATTGAGATCAGTTGCTGGTGAATATTTTGAATTTTCGAATTGAAAAATGTCATGAGGGTGAGGGAGTACGAGTGAGGTGCAAGAATTCAGGTGAGCATTTTTGTACAACCGAATGTGGACATATTTTTATTAATAGCAGGTCCAGTTTTGGAATGTTGGCGTTCCAGACGACCGTTGGTTTTCAGGAGTTGTAATTCAGGAGTGAATGAGGGGACGCCGTAGGAAAAGGAAACAGTCTGAGTCTTTAGGGGAGTGAGATCATTAAGGATGCTCTGTAGTCCGTCATTATAGTGGGAAACCAGTTCATCAGTAGTGGTTACTTTTTCTTTGCTGGGGTGGAGGTTATCGAATATTTGTAAGAGCAGGTAAGTAAATGTTCTTAAAAGAAAGAAATCGTACTTACAATCGTTAATAGGATTATGAAGAAGCGGACCTTTGTTTTTGAGCAAGCGGGTGTTCAATAGCCCGAAGCTGAGTGTGTTAGCATGTTTGACGGTGGCCAACCTAGCAGGGTATGCTAGTGGGTTGTGGTCAGCGGTCTGTGCAAATTTCCTTGTAGAACAAGGATTGGAAGACAAGAAGAACCAATGGGTTTTGTGTCATCACAGTTGAAGTTGTGTCAGGACCCACGGTGGATGTATTTACAATGAGGTTGACAAGAGATATGGTGAAACACAGGTGGAGGTTCAGCAAGGCGGAGACGCATTTGGAAAAGTTCCGTCGCTGTGTACTGGAGTATCGGGGTCACTGGTTGGAATAATGAGGATATGAGGATCCATGTGGGTGACCCGGTGTTATAGTTAAATAACCGAGGCACCAGGGTGGAAGAGGTCAGCCTGGGGGAGACCAGGGAGTCAGTAAACTATATACTAAACAGGTAACTTGTCTGGCTGATGAGACTGGGTTTTACTGGTTCTCATGTATACCGAATTGTTAACGGGGTGAGTTGTAGTGTGAGCTTTAAAAGAGGCGGCCTTACAACAGCATCACAGCATCAGACCAACACAGAAAATACAAATCTTTGCGAGAGCAGCGGCAGCCAAACACATTGGCATGCACTCCAAGCAGAGAGTTAGGAGTAAATTTTAGGGCATAACGATAAGTTATGCAAAATATATATTATTTACTTTGGTGGAAACAAAAAAAAACGACGATTAAAGAGATAGTTATGAAAGTATGGTGTTTGTTAGTCACAAGTAATCTTACTTCAAATCAAAAGAGTAATAGAGGATGTCGTCCTCAATATTGAATTACATGTTTGTGCTTCTTGAACTTCTCCCTCTTTAGGAATCTCCACTGTACCTCCTCCAGTAACAGAACTCCAGAGAACAATCCGTGCAACATACAACACTGAAGGTAAACAAACGCATAACGTATCATCTGTAAGAAAGCACACACTGACTTTTACCTTTTTGGGAAATATTTCCCCATTGTGAAAAGTTGTGTTATTTTGCCAAATGACCACCAGGGGGAGACATTTACCACTAATTAAAACAAGTATATGTAAACAACATTCTGGTGTGCATTCTCAGAAGATCATCCATACAAGGTAGTCTGAAGCATCAAGTAACTTTGTCGTGATAATTTCCCCAACAGCAACCGAGGAAATTCCAGTCACTGATTCACCAACTACAACGACTGTGACAACAACTGCTCAGACAAAAGGTACAACTGTTCAACTGCTGCTTAAAAACTAATTCATTTACTTCAATATCTGACTTTTAAGCAATGGAGTTTATTTTCCCCTGTGCAGGCAAACCATCCATCCGTGTGGTTAACGGTAACAGCAGCTGTCAAGGTCGTGTGGAGGTCTTATTCCGAGGTCGGTGGGGGACGGTGTGTGATGACGGCTGGGACATGGCCAACGCCAACGTGGTGTGCAGGATTCTTGGTTGTGGCCGGGCTATAGCGGCCACAGACAAGGCCTACTTTGGCTATGGTAAAGGCCCGATCCTGCTTGACAATGTGCAGTGCAACGGCAACGAATGGGATCTGTCTCTGTGCTCAAACCTGGGCTGGGGTCAACACAACTGTGGCCATCACGAGGATGCCGGAGTGATATGTCTACGTGAGTCCTAACAGGATAGCTCTTACTGCACAGGGAGCCAAAGCAGGCTTAATTAGTCACACACTCTTATTTAGCAGAAATGCTACACTGAGCTTCTGGAAGGCCTGTATTACAAATCATCTATAGTCATCACTTTCAGTTCCTCTCATCCAGTTATCTGGTCCCTTGCGACTGAAATACTCTGAGAGGACTAGGAAGCCAACATTACACGTGTTGAGGCACATCAGTGTCACAGTATGCCTAAAGCCCATATTATAAATCAATAAATAAATCTGTATTTGTATGGCGCCAATTCATAACAAACTTTATCTCGAGACACCTCCCAAAAACCTTGTTTTATACCTTGTTATATTTTGAAATACCCTTCACTTAGATAGCACATTCTTTAAGTCCACGTTGGAAATGGAATTGTTCATTTATTTGAATTCTTCAGAGACACAAAATCTGTTTTACATGGGAGCCATGGCCAAGAAAAATAGTTAAAATGGATTTATATCCGACAGCCGACATTCACATAACAGCTGTAATTATGAGCTGTTCTGAGGTTTCATTTAACTCCAGCTCTCGACACAGATTCGGGAACCCCTTGAGCCTGCCGCTGGAGTATCCATGTATTTTACCCATTTATTTTTTCTCGATTAAAATAATATGAGTGGTGACCAAAAGCGGTGTGAAAACTTTTCCCAAAAAGTTGCTCTTAAAAAAATGCAGTGTTTTGTGGCCATAAAGAAGCTGAACATAAAGCCTTCAATGAAAACCTTGCCTTCTCTTGTGTCCTGATATTTACTAAATATGTCCAGGAACCAACAGAAGCATCACTCCATTGCTCTGCTCTGCTTTTCTTAGCTTTTGAGTACTACATCGGATACGGACGCGACTTCAGAGTAACGGAAACGATACCCACCACCACAACCATTGCACCACCCTCTGAAGGTAGCTTAAATAGACCCAGCACAAACCACCTCTGTGTCTCAGTGAGGACGTAGAATCAGTATTTAAGTGAATCTTTTGTCTTTGTAGGAACGGTACGACTGGTGGACGGCCAGCACCGCTGCGAGGGTCGGGTGGAGATGTACTCCAATTCTGAATGGGGTACAGTATGTGATGATGCTTGGGACCTCCCTGACTCTAAGGTGGTGTGTCGCCAAATGGGCTGCGGAGACGCCTCTGCGGCTCGAGGGGAGGCATTCTTCGGGGCTGGTACAGGAACAATCCTGCTGGACAATCTTAAGTGCAGCGGTGAGGAGGCCTCGCTGATGGAGTGCTCCCATATATCCTGGGAAGTGCACAACTGTGACCACAACGAGGATGCTGGCGTCACCTGCTCACTGTCGTGATTTCAGCAGAAGCACACTCCCATCTCCACTTTGGGAAAGTGGGCGTGCAAATAGGACTTGTATACAATATGTATATAACAGCTTTCACAGTGCTAATGAATTACCTCACCCTCAACTACATACAAAATAACTAATACGACAATATAGGATTTCATACTATTAATTATCTATGCACTTTATAAGTAAATATATGATTTAAAACCAGTTTTTATATGGTAATTTGTTGAGAAAAGACATTTTAAAATTTCTATATCTCCTGTTTTTTAACCCAAAATGTTTAAAATATTCGATGTTTGTGATTGTTTGGTGACACAGGAAGCTATACTGGAGAAGATGACTTTTTGTCAGCTAAGAAATGTGACTTTTTTTTGGGATTAAAACATAAATATTAAATAAAACCCACAAATCAAAAGACACTAGCAAGTAAATATGTTTTATCCTGTGAATATATGGTATATTGTGTTCTTTATATAAATGACTGTTAACCATGCTCTGTAAACCTTCTGGAAAATAAATGTAACTTATAATCTTTTACATGTGACAAAATAAATATTTGTATATTTTGATACCACTTTTCTGTTTTAAAATAGCAGAAGGTAAATGAGTGTCTAATTTCAAATGCATCCTCAGAGAAAGAATCAGAACAGAGCTGTGCTGTGGATTTAGCTGACGATAAATGTCATACCTTCAGAAACATCTTGTATTTCAGTGCAGTTTCTCTGACCGACCACCAGAAGGAGCCTGGATGTCGACAGTGCTGTCAAAGAGTCGCCTACAGAACAGGACATTTTTGTCAGGCTGCATGGTGGAGCAGTGGTTAGCATTGTTGCCTTACAGTGAGGAGGTTCTTGGTTTGTCTGACAGGAGCCTCTCTATGTGGAGTTCACATGTTCTCCTTGTGCATCCATGGGTCCAAAGAGTCCAAAAACATGTTCATTAGGTGCTCATTAGTGACTCTAAATTGCCTGTAGGTGTGATTGTGAGTATGGCTGTCTGTCTCTAAAGTCAGCCCTGTGGTTGACAGTAGAACGCTCCAGTGTGTAACCCTGCCTCTTGGCCAATGTTCATAAGGTCCTAAAAAAGCTTGATCCTGGAAAACCTTCAGGACCAGACTTGTTGGATCATTATTTCTGAAAACTAGCAGCTGATTTTATAGCGGAGCCTCTTGCATATCTTTTGTTATCCTTACAGTGATGTCTAAGGAAATTCCAAGGATATGAAAGTCTGCTTTTGTCTTCCCTTTATTAAAAGTGGTGACCCGAGTGTTTTGAATAACTATTGTACCACTATATCAACTGTGGTTCAAATCCTTCAATTTCTTGTGAGTGATTAACTAAAGGAGTTTTTATTCACCAATGATATTTTATCACCTTATCAATTAGGTTTCAGAAAAAGGCATAGCACTGTCACATCTGCACTGAGCGTATAATTGCTTTTTCTGTAGTAATAAGAAGAAACAACATTGCGCTGCACTTGATCATAAGGTTTTAACCATAAGGTTTTAAAACTTAGACTTCTGAACTCAGGTAGGATGTACGCTCAGGTATTACAGTATATCTATCCACAAGGGTGTGCCTCAGGGCTCTGTATTTATTTTATGCAAAAAATCTGTCAAAATGTGTCAAATCCTAGGGTCACATTCCCCCCCCCCCCGTTTCAGACAGACACAATCCGGGCATCTCTCCATTCATTGAGCTCTTTATTTCAAACTTTTAATGAACAATTTTGTTATAAAACAAGTCTATTTTGTTGATACCAATTATTCTCTGGATGTACGTTACATAAGAACATGCAGATACAATTAAATAAAAGTTAAAAAGTAAACAAACAGCTGGTATGACAACCATTAGATAATGTGTGAAAACAGGACAGAGTGAAATGTTCTTCTGAATGTGTCGACTTGAACACAACACATTTATGCACCGACATGGACAACAGGAAGTCTTACTGATCACAACAGCGTTCAGATAAATGTATATGTAATGTAATGCACATCAAACACAAACAGACATGTTATCAGTGAAAGAAGTGACTCATGTTATGGAGAAGTTACCATAAAACTTCTAATAAAAGCCCAGGCTCAATCTATGAAATGACTCTGTGCACATAAGTAGGGTGTCAAGATTAAATGAATCACTAATTTGATCTTGTTTTGTAAAGCAGGATGTAAACCTGCTTCATGGCCTGCACACATGATTGTTGATCCATAAACTATATCTCAACTTTGAATACATACATAGGAGCAGAGGCATGTCCAGACTATTTTGACTTTTGCAGGGGTGGACCTGGGCTGAAGTGTGATATGTGCACAAACACATAAATAAATAACGATTACTTACCCTTTCTAATCTCACCAGTCACTTCTACTTTAGAACACAATATAATTGTAACATTAGCTTGTTTTTCAGTGACACAAAAAGAATATGCATGTTCAAAGTCACGATTTAAAGTATTTTTAAAAGTGCATCCAGCACAGTTAAACTCACAATGTTCCTGTCCTGACACATTGCCAGTAAGTTTACTGGAAGTAAGACAGAGTGCATAACAAGAACCTGCTTTTTAAAATAGAAATATGATGCATTGATATGTAAAGAAAACTACTACAAAAAGACCTTGTAGTTGATTTTAACATACAGTAAGTCCCGCCTCTGACACGGCAAATAGTCAGTCACATAATAAGATTTGGGATGGCACAGATTTCAAGGTGGGAGAGCATGCTTCCTCTGCACAGACCTCTGCACAGGAGCCTCCAATCGAGACCTGCCTTTTTCTGTCAAAGCGTGCAGCATCATCAGGCAAGAGAAAGGGAGTGGGCCTTAACTGGGAGGGGCTTGTATTAGAAGTTTTACAGTACACTTTGTTGCTGTCAAAGAACTGTGACGGCTTTATGTGGGAACAGGTAACACTTTCAAGGTTTAATATATACTGACATGTTCAATTTCTATCCTGCAGGTATTATCAGATGATAAAGGGAATAACACTTGTCTTTATGTTGCAGCTACTTGTGTAATTATGCAGTAATCGCTTTTCAATGAAACATAGAAATCTATCAATAACGTGACTTCACATATGAATAAAAGAAAGTGATGTGTAAAGTTAAAAAAGAAGTATGTACATATCTGTCAAGGACACAAATTAAGCAATAAAACTTTAGGTATGTGGTGGAGTTTCAAAATTTAAACAAAAACAAAAATATATGTCGGCTCTATATATCCCAGAAGCTGTATATCATGAGACAGTGTGGGGGGAAGAGAGAGAGTTTAAGTTTCAGTGTTTACTTGATGTTGCAGATCTTGACGGAGGTTCCCACTCCGAAGCCTGGAAAAAGAGGTTCAACAAACGTGGTCTCGAATCTGTGCAGCAGGGTCATGTTGTTTCCTATGCTATAAAACGCCAGCACGCCCGCCGCGTGGTCCAGGTACACGCCTATCCTCGGTGAGTGGGGGGCATTGATGGATTTGTCGACGCGGTTGTGCCAGGCGGAGTATCCCGTGTCGGAGCAGAGGAGGCTCCAGGATTTGTCGTTGTATCCCAGCAGGCACAGCGAGCCTTTGCCCTTCCTGCTGATGCTCTTGTAGGCCACGCCGATGGAGAACTCCCCGCTCCACTCGATCTCCCAGTAGAAGCGGCCTCCGGACAGAGCCTCCCTGCACAGCACCTGAGCAAAACTGTCGAACCTCTCTGTGTTTTCTGCGTAGGGCTGTAGATCTCTGGTGCGGATGACTTTCCTGCTGCTTTCAGAGATGTACAGCTCCTTGTAGGCTGTGCACGGGTCCAGTTTGAGCTGGCAGAAGTCTGCAGGAGAAGAGATAGTCGTTTGATAAGAATGGTCTAAAGGGTTAATAACAGTCATATAGCAACCAGTAGCCTACTTTAGGGTGCCCGACCCAGGTGACACCCATCAATCATCTTGTCTCTGTCTCAGACTTGACCCTGGATTTCAAATCAAGACCACCCCTGACAGACTATTTTTCCTCATCATTACTTTGATCAGGAGAAAAAACACCTTTCTCGAAATGAACGCATGACTTTAATATATTCATAAGCCCCGGTTACAGCTGTAACCATCCCGATGTTACGTCTAAGTGAGTGACATGCGTCACCTCTTTTCTCTCTGTTTTTACTTTGCCGCTGATTAAATAACTCACTAAAACAAAACTACTCAGAGAAACTAACCCTTGGACATAAAACTGCGTGATAATAACTGACTGTTTGTGACTCTGGGTTTGACAAAATACACCTGACATGTAGTTTAACTTCAGATTTGACCCATGCGGAGGTAGGGTTGAAGAGCTATATAGCAGACAGTCTGCATAGAAAGCTCTAAATATTTTGGCTTCACTCTCAGGCCACTGTTGCTGTCTGTAGTACGGACACAAAGAGGCAGTGTTTTTCAGTGACACCGTCTCTTCCTCTTGTGTTTGCTCTTATCTTTTCTCTCTGTCATTTTTTAACATAAAGAAAATACAGAAAATACAACACATATAATTATGTTAACCTTTTTGTTAATTAAATGTTTCCCTTAGCTAACAGCAGTTTCTAAAAGGTTTAAACTCCAGCCAATGACGCACTTACATTTCACAAAATCTGCTCTGGTCTTCGGCTCGGGAGGAGGAGTGTTGTCCACTGTCATGACCTCCTTGCCTGCAGATAAAGAACGGTTAGGTCGCAGCCAACTACACACACCCCCACACATGCCTGTAACTTTTGATGATATGTTTCAACCTATAATACTCTATGATGCAATTGCTCTGTGCTGTGCGTTGCTCTACATTATCAATCTAAACAATCATTAATCTCCCACTTAAAGCCTTAAATAGTGACAGTGCTCACCTCTGCTCCTTCTGTCCAATGTCCTGCTCTCTGTCGTGTACACTGGGACCTCGTTCACTATAAGATGGAACACAATCGTATTAGACAACATATTTTATCGTCCATACTGTAGGCTTGATGTTTTGTGCTTCTGCTGCGAATCAGTCGAACCTGATTTAGAAATCTTCAGCAGCTCCTCTCGGCCAAACTCCTCCAGACGCTCCTTGATCTCAGCCACAGCTTTCCTCACAGCCCCGAAGGAGAAGTCTGGGTTCACAGTCACTTTAGGGATGAAGCCATCATCAGTGGGCGTACACAGGTAGTTGAAGTTCTGATGGGTAAAAGAAAAGTGGGAAAAATATACATCAACAAACTGCCTGAGAAAAAGATGTTCAAGTTTTCACAAATAACTTTTTTTAAAGGTCAAATATTCTCCTCCACTTCATCCAGTGTAAATAAGTCTCAGATCTCCTCAAAACATGTGTGTGAAGTGTCTAGTTTTAAATCCACTCTGATCCTGTATTTGATCATGCCTATAAACCCCGCTATTTCAGCCCTGATCAGACCAGGCTGTTTCTGTGTCTGTAGCTTTAAATATGTAAATGAGCTGTGTCTGACCACGCCCCCTCTCTGAAAGGGCTCGGGTGGCTCGGGCTTTCTCGCTCCATGTCCTATAGTTCACGGTGAGAAGGCAGACTCAGAGGACAGAGCAAACGCCTAGCTGTGGAAGTATCACCCACCTGGGGGAGGGGCTACTGCCCTTTGTGATGTCATGAAGGGAAAATCTCTAAACGGCCTGTTTGAACACATTTTCTTAAAAGTGGAAAAGGCAAAAGACAAATGGAGTTTTCTCATTATTGGAGGGTTTGTAGACAGACTAGGGACACATATCAGAGTTAGAGAAACATTGTGAATAGGATTTCACAGAATATTGGACCTTTAAACTTAATAAAAGACCTCCCTAAAGAGCTAGACTCACACACAGAGATTATTTCTCAATCTGATTTTTCATTCAGACAGTTGTGAGTAATCTAACCGCTGCCACTCACACCTCCTGTTTTACTTGTTTCAAAATGACTATGTCTGATCTTTACAAAGAGGTGAATTATCTTGTATGATCATAATGTTTATAATTATAATAAAAAATGCGTCTCATTCAGAAACCCAAAAAAGGGAGCGTCCTGTTAGCAGGGTGGTTACAGAACAGTTTATAAAATCTTAAGGGTTTGGTCCAGGTCAGTGACCGTTTTATCTTACGCCTCCATTTATCATCTTTCACTTACTCTCTGTATCTTCGATGTTCAATAAAAGTGAAAATATCTCAAAAATTGTCTTTAAAATCAAAAGAATAAACCCAAACTAGAGTAGTATTACTCGAAATCTGTCTTTGGTCTCAGACCGGTCTGTCATCGAAGGTCAGTCTGTGAAGTTTGAGGATCTTTTCTGCTTGGATCGTGACTGCTAGATGAGCTCCTTCCTTATAATATACTTCCTCGTATTAATTAGACCATGTACTTTGTTATTTAGTCCATAACTATTTGGCCATGAAGTATTTACATTGCATTACAAGCTGTTCTGTTACCTGCAGAAAGTGAATGTGGTCCTCGGTGCTGTACAGCTGCTTGAGGCCGGTCTCCTTCTTCTTCAGTTCGTCGATCTCCTGTTCCAGCCTCTCGATCAAAGCCTCTGCCTGGTTGAAAGCTGCCTTCTCGTTGATTCCGATCAGCTTGGTGACCTCTGACCTCATCCTCTCAATGGAGCGGATCATGTCCTCGAACATCTTTTGGCTCTCCACCATGGCTCTCTGAGCCGAGTTCTGCACAGAGGGAAGAACGACAGATCAGTTTTACAAAACACGGCAACAGTCGACATCTTAGGCAAGGCAGCTTCGTTCACATGAAAAAAAAGATGACTTTTTTTAAAAGATATTTGGCTATTTTTTTGCCCTTTTTTTTTTTTTTTTTAGATCTGACAGCCAAAGAGCGACAGAAAATGTCTGGAAGAGACTTTTGTACATGAGACGCTTCATAAGCAGAAGGACACTGGAGAACCAAAAAGAAATGTTTTAAACTTAGACTTAAACAACGTCTCATCTCTGATGTTAGCTTTTTTCACAGTTTCAGTTTTTAGTCAGGACTCTGGACTGCACCAGGTGAGCCGAGTCAAAAGACAACAAACATGTCAGAAATGTATACTGGACCTATACCCTTCAGGGACTACAATAAGACCAGTCTGTCCTCTACAGTATGTGTAAGCCCTTTATGTTGTTACAGTCCAGTCTAACAGCAGCTTCATAATCTTTGGTTTTATTGCTGATGGCTTGGATCATCTGAGTTCTACATATCATATAATGCATTATTGCCTCCTGTATAATTTTTGTATTTACCTGGATAGAGAGTTTGAACCCACCTGCTTGCACTGTTCAGCAGTGATGTATAAAGTCAGAAAAATAAAATTAGCCTTTTGGTTTAATTTAAAGGGACAATCAATAAGAGAAGGTTGAGTTGAAGTGGGAGGGATTAATTTGTGTATTTTCGTGCTGCATGTACACATGATGTTTTTTAAAGTCTTCTCCTCCTGAGTCTTTTCTTTTTCTTTTCTTGGTTGTGAAGCTCCTCCTTGAGGCAGCTCAGCTCAGAGGGTCACTGGTTCAAGTCCCGGTGCGGACAAAGTCTGGAAGTCAGTCTGGTAGCTGAAGTTCCTGAACACACACCAGCTCTCCCTTCACCACTCTCCTCATGTTTCCCTTTTTGTATTTTGGAATTTAAAAAAAAACTCAAAAGGAGGATTTCCACATCAGATGACTTGACTGACCTTGAGTGAATCCACGGCCGTCTTCAGCTCATCCAGCTCCTTCACCCTCTCCTGGCATTTCTGTCTGATCTCAGCCTGGGAGATCCCCAGGAGTTTCTGCAAACAAACAAAAAAAAATCATATTACACTTTTGTGTCATGCACACCCACCCTTCCTCTCTCTTAATTAATTTCTGCAGAAGTAGACGTTGAAAGGCATGCTGTTTTATTGTACGAGATTTTAAGCTTCACATTTGTAGCTCCAGTAAAAACATTCTTTCTCATGGAGGAACATCTAGGGAGGCCCTTCGTCTCGTCTAACAAACCCCGCTCAAAGAATATCTTCTTAATGCCGACGGCTTTCATCTTGCAGGGAGAGTTGGTGGGGGAGAAAAATCTGTTATGGAATTCAGTTCACGTCAGGAATGTGAATCTACCGCTGCTTGACTTTTTAAAGAGATGTTTCAAGGTGCACGCAGCGCTGACATGCGGAATAGAGGGGCTTCTAATTCAGCTTTTACTCAAGCCCACCGACCCATTCTTCAAGATAAGCTTGAGGAATGTGGGGAATCTAGGGAGGCAGGGAGGGAGGCAGAACATGAGGAGGGGGATGGGAGGGAGAGAGAGAGAAAGCAGGAGATGAAGTGAGATGTGTGATTCAGGTTGTAAAGTTTAGGATGAGAGAAAACAGACGTCTGGAGAAAAAAACAGAAAACTAAATCACATCTTTTCATGACCTCAAAAAACCTTCTGGCTGCCATAAAAAAACTAAATAAATTATTCACCCAGAGAAACCATCATTGAGATTTATTCTGCAGTATCTGTTGACACTCTTATCTGTTGCTTTACAACCGAGGAGTCAGGTGAGTCATTTGGACATTCATCACCGTGGTAACCAGAATGGGATTGGACCTCGACTCCCCTCCCTGACATTCCTGCATCATTACTGATCCACTCCCACAGGTGGGAACCAAAAGAAGCAGCAGAGAGGAAGTGTGTGTGCAAAGTTTCTGTGTGTTTATCCCACAGCTGGAAAACACAAAATTCTCTGGGTAATGGAGAAGAAAAAAGCTGCTTTCAGAGGCGATAACTGCTTGTAGACACTCCCCCGGCGTCCATGCAGCTAATCAGAGAGCTGGATTTGTTTAGGCGGTGAAATCCTGCAAGCGTAGCTGATAGTGCTGGCGAAATGGGTCAAAGTACAGCTGCCCGCTTGAGCACAGAGTTGGGAGTTAGGGGGGGGAAACTGTGTGTTTGCTTTCAGCCCCAAACGCTGCTATGACTATTTCTAATAAAGGATCCCCTTTTTTTTAAAGTGACTTCATCTGTAAACTTCTGAGAGGTGGGCAGAGAAACTTCAGCTTTTCTCTCATGTTGCTGGATCACTGCTTATCTTTCTGACCTGAAATTACACTTTCATTCTCTGAGATCATGACAGATTTTTACGACCCCTCCTGAATGACACGTTTCCTTTACCTTTCAGTGTTCAGACTGCTACGAGGAAACGCCCTCAAAAACAGGACACTGGTGCAATTTCTGACCAGTAATCACACTGGTGTCACCCACATTTAGATCCATCCTTATACATAGGAACAGAAATAATGCACCTATCTCTCAGAAGCAGCATATGAAGTGCTGACCGTGTATCACACTCTGTAGTCACTAAACCTTCTGAAAGCATGCTTACATGAACGATGCTTTCATTGTTTCGTGACGTGTTTCAAAGACAGATTTCTAGAAACTGGGTCATAGCATAACTTTTCTTTCTAAAGTTACACTTTCACTCCATACTTTCATGGAACGAGGTCTATAAATCAAAGGATCACTCTCTACAAAGAGGAGCATTGCATATCTTTCTGACCAGATATAAAACATTCTCTGCAGATCCAGCCGGAAACAACTCTGTTTGATCTTATGTAATCTCGTTTTACAGGATAAATCTCCAGAAACAAAATCTCTTTGACCATGAATCACACTTTTAATCTCTAAAAAGCAGACACACCTGAACCTTTGTGTCGTCTATTCTAAGGATCTGTCTCTACAAACAGCGTCATCGGTGATTCTCTGAGCTGAAATCTCACGTTCATTCTCTAAAAAGAGGACTGGAATAAATTCCTCAAACCACCCTGAACCTTATTTTGTATGCACCCATACTTAGTCAGTCTTTACACACAGGATCTCTGCTTACCTTTCTGACCTTTAATCCCACTTACATTCTGTTTAAAGTGGACCTAAGGTGTGATTTCTTTGTTGGCTGTTAAACAGGAACATTTCTAGCACCAGGAGCCCTTCTTACCTGTTTCTCTCCCCTCTCAGCCTCGGCAGACACGATATCATGGCCCTTGTGTTCACTGACGGTGCAGATAGCACAGATACACATCTGGTCTGTCCGACAGAACAGCTCCAGGGACTTCTGGTGCTGCGGGCAGATCTTCCTGTCCAGGTTCGCCAGAACATCCACCAGCTTGTGCCTCTTGAATGTGGCTGACTCGTAGTGAGGCTTTGAATGTTTCTCACAGTAGGACGCCAGACAGTTGAGACAGGATTTCACGGCTTTCAGTTTCTTCCCAGAGCAGAAATCACAGGAGACGTCGCCGGGCCCGGCATAGATGTTCCCCTGGGATGTGTTGAGGTTAAGGGTCAGACCACTCTTTTTGATCTTCTCTGCCACCATGCTCAGAGTAGCATTGGGCCTCAGGACAGGCCTCTGGGTAAAGGTGATCTTACACTGGGGGCAGATGTAAATCCCTGTGTAGTCAGCTTCATTCCAATAGCCGCTGATGCAGTCCATACAGAAGCTGTGGCCGCAGGGGATTGCCACAGGGTCCCTCAGGAGGTTCTGACACAGGGTGCAGCTGAAGTAGTCTTGAGAAGTGTGGTCAGCCATTGTGATGGTCTCACAAGACAGTCAAGACCTGAGGAAACACTCACAGAGAAAGCCAGGAGAAGAAAGAGCCTTCGTCGAGTGTGCCTGGGAGCCCGCCCTCCACAGTGTGGTACAGCCTGCCAGAGACAGGACCTACTTGTATTTCTGAATTCCAGAGGTTATTGATTGAAAGCAGACAAGGCCCTCCCCCTGTGCTGTGAGTGTATCGAGCCCTGCCCAGTTCAGATAAGCAGGTTGAGCAAGGAGGGAGAGAGAGGTGGAGAGAGAGGGAGGGAAGGCAGGCAGGAGGGTGAAGAGAGAATGAATGAAATGTAAAAAGCACAAGAAGTGTCAGCTAATGTGGAAACGAAAAAGGCTTCCTCTCAGTTTCCTTTATTTTCACATTTCTCCTGTGGCTCATCATGTGGACGGATTGCGCACACACTTCTCGGCAGCTGGATTTCCACCTATTGTTGTCCCACAGAATCGCCATTGTCTCAAACCGGTTATAGTCGGACAAACATAAATGCTGCCTGAGGTACTGTAGGAATTTACGGGACCACCCAATAAACAAACACACACAGTCTGTTAGATGAAGCGCAGTTTCAAGTCATTTCAAACATCTTTCATCACAGAAAAGACGTGGAAAAAAGTTTCACTTGCTGCAGGTTGTTTGTCCAAGAGCAGCATAGAGTTCAGATCTGCCGTGTTTGCACTGAGTCCAGTCAGACCAGTTGGGTCACTCGTGTGTAACTGTAGATGTTTGTACAGCAGGAAGGAAATATTCATGGTTGAGAAACAAACATGCGTGCGTGTGTGTGTGTGTGTATGCGCGCGCACCTGCACAAAGAATTCCTGCCAGCTCCAGGTGTGCTGCTACAATGCATGTTTCAGATACTTTTTGTGCCTTGCCTCATCACAAGTTATGTTGCATGTTTTCATTCCTGGAAAGATCACCTGTGACCCTGACTCATTCTGCAACACACAGTGACATCACAGCAGCTAATTAGCATTTAAATGAGGCCATTCCAGAGGTTTCAACCAATACCACTGCACCACTTTGTGTTCATGACAGCTCAACTTTTTGTTCAAGAATTATGCCTTGAATTAAAAGTTTTGAAATGTGTTTAGCATGTCCTGCCGTATGAGTAATCATGCACTGAAATGCAGGTTAATCTGAGTTTGTAGGCTCGGCCCTGGATTCATATCTTGCATTACTTCATGCACTTGGTAGTTTCACCTCTCCATATTAGGTCGAGTTTCTGATAAGCCAGTTTTCCTTCCTTCCTGCAGAGTAAAGGGAGCGCTCTGTGCTTACAGATTAACTACCTGTTAAGGACAGCAGCTGCAAACGGCTCGTGTTTTGAAACAAATTTTTAGTAACGAGACGAAGATATTTGAAACTGTATCTGAGATCCAATACCAATCTAAACCCAGATCTAGTCTTTTTCAGAAATATCAAACCCCTGATTGACTGCAGAGACACAATGTGAAACATAGGGCATTGTTTCTTTTTATGTTCAGATTATTTATCGGCATCAACATGTGCATTCAAAGAAAACATAAGAAAAAGGAAAGTGAATTTCTAAAAGGCAAAGTTGTTATGAAGTAAGATAATGTTGATGATTTCAAACCATTTCATGAGATTTAAGCCGTGTGAGAGTCTCTGCGTTCTTTGATGAAGCTCACAGAAACTGTGCAGTATGGGAGAAAGGTCAGCCTTCTTGCGGTGCAGAGAGCGAGCTTTCTGCACGCCAACAGGATCAAAGGAAGTAGGACGTCACCTCTCGGAGTGTGTATTAAAAACAGGAAGACGTGATATAAGAACGAGTTCTGAGAAAACACTGAGCACATCTGTTGATGCCGGTAGAAACACAAACATCAAGAGTTCTGAAACAGAGGGATGGACTGTGAATGAAAAGGCTGCACACCTTCAGTGTATGCATTGTGTTTACATTTCAGAAGAGCAAAAACAGACTGACATACTTCCCAGAGATGTTGGAACAAACGAAAAGTCAAATTCAAGTAAAAAATCCACTCAAATCTAGAATGGTCGTGGATAAAAGTGTTTCTGAAGAAGGGATTTAAAAGAGGTCACTGATCTCCTCGTGCAGGTCATTTCACAGTTCAGGAGTTCTCTCAACAAACGCTCTTTAGTCCCCTTTTGGTTTCAAATCTGGAACGACCAGAAGGAGTCTGTGTGAGGAGCTCAGTACGAGTCGGCTCATCCATTACTGGAAGATGTGATTTGTGGCTTGGGCGATGGACAGCTTTAAAAGTAATCAGTGAAGTCTTAAAATAAGTTCTACAACACACTGGGAGCCGGTGCAGAGATGTTAAAACAGGAGTGACACAGCACTAACTCACACATACAGAGAAGGTCACATGGAGGTAATGCACGCTACACAAACATGGTTCTCATCGTTCGCCCTTATTTGCCCGTCTGCTCTGATTCTTTAAAAGATGATTCTTGATGTTGCCCACGCATTGACCTGAACTGATGTTTATCTGGTAGCTCAGAGAATAAAACAAAGTGTAAGGGTAGGCAAACAAGTTCTTCTTCTGCATTTTTTACATTTGGTTTGATGGAATCAAAGTCCGTGTCTTGGCTTGAAGCAGGGTAAAAGTGTCATTGGCATCAGACCACGATGCATCACATCCATAAAACAATTTTAAAAACAACACACAAGCACTCGTTTAATGTGGAAACACATCGACACCTAACGACAAGAAAACTCCAAAGGCGCTCTCTTTGTGAATATGCAAAATACCAAAAACAAACTCTGATGCAATCCTGCATGAACTCCAGCAGGTCATAAAAGACTCTGTTTTCATGTAAACATGAGCGTGATTAGTCTATACAGGATCTAAAGGACACCTATATGATGTCTATTAATCTAAATGATTGTTTTCATTATATCGAGATATCATTAGTATGCATGCAGAAGTGAATGGGATGAGATAAGTGTCGGTTTCAATAGGGCTTTCACACTTGGAGAAAACCGTTACGATCTCTGTGCTCTGATGAACCTGCTGCATTCTGTTTCTTGTTCTCCAGTATGTTCTTCTCCACTCTGTTGAACTACACGTAGCATTTATAGAAAGGCAAATATTCTCATTATAGTGCTGTGTAATGGACTCTGTTGCTTCGTCTATTACTTCCGGGCCCGACAGCCCATCACCCCCTCCTGTCTGACTAGGATAGTTTCCTTATATGTAACAGGCATATGTGAACAGTAAGGACAGGAGATTATCTGCAGCAGTCCTCCTGAAAGGATCTAGATATCTTTAGGAGTGCATGTGTGAAAACAGCTTAAACAAGTAACCGAAACCCGTTGCTGTGTTTACTGTTGATATCAGTGTAACAGGATTAGAAGTCATTCATTTACATCAAACCACATGCATTCTTTGTTGAAAATGAATGCAAACTGTATAGGTAGGTGTTATGGTTTGAAAGAAACAAGTGAAACATACATTTTTGCCTCATTAAAAAGTCATTTTAACCTTGTTTCATTACGTCTCGGTTCACTTGCACCCAACAGATTCTGACCCCTGCACCTGCTACATCTTGATGCTACTTTGAGTCTTGCATGTCGGCATGTGATTGTGTGTGTTTTTGACGGACAACAGACCCTTTAATGCCTGGCACTCAGCTCGGGCCCTGCTGGCTCCAAACAAAGGAATCTTTTAGTCAGGCTTTCTCGGCCCCTCTGTTATCTGGACTATCAAGTGTAGTTGCATTCCTATCTCCATTTCTACAGCCCCGAAACTCCAATCTCGGCCGGGAGGTGTGTTGACTGCGCGATGGAACGTATTTGGCTCAGGAGAGGAAGCGTTCTCGTGATTATTTGCTTACACAGTTTTCAAAACATTTTTTTTTAAGTTGATCTTAGGCTGAAGAGATTCAGTTGAGGTGCAGAAACAATAACAGAAACCCTGTTTGAAGATTAGCAATCACTTTTAACGAGATGCAGAGTAAAAGTCGGTTTATAATTAACAGGTAGCAGGTCACAGGTCAGCTGAAGGTCACAGTGAGCTTACACAAACCAACACTCTGATTTCAACCTGCAGAGAAGAGCTGATCACCGAAGAACATTGAACTCTTTTTGTACCTTTAAAATCTTATTATAATGTTTTCTTAAATCGCCCTGCTTCCAAAAGTCTTCCTGCCCCCTAAACACGACCTGTGGACATACGTTCATGGAGACATGTCAGAGTAGGGGTGCTACACAGGGAGCACGCCAAAGCTGTAGGGGTTCGGTGCCTTGCTCAACGGGATCCGGCACCTGTGTTGGGTTCTGGCAGAAGTGACCTGGTACTTCTCCAGCTACCAGATCAACTATTGTGTAGCATTCGAGTTTGGGCTTTTTTTCAAGACTGGTTCTGGAGACCACTTTTTGAACGACTCGGTCTCGTCTTGGAATCAAAAGCATTTTTACTCTGTCTTTTCTTGGTCTCTTACTGGGCGGATTTTAAATCAAGACTGTTCAGAACACCACTGACTTTGTGTCACTACTTTTCCACATCACTACTGTCACGAGTAGGAAAATGCCATTTCTTAAACAAGCAAGTCGATCCTCCGCTATCCACGTCTGCCTTTAAAATACATAATTTTAAAACCAAGCTTTACCTTATGTCCCACATTCTATCTTGTGATTGGTTCTGTCCAGTTTCAGTTTGAAATACGTCAGGACACGACAGTTCGACCACCTCTAAGTCCTGTTTTATGGGTACAATGAGGTTAATGTTCAGCCTTCACTTTTGATGCCATATAATGTCATGTATTCAGACGGAGTTTGTTTTTGGATGTGTTTACTTTTTGAGGGGAACGAAATGAATAATAATAATAAACGAGTTATACGACTGCTGATGAAGGAGGAGGAGATTCTGACTTTGAGTGTTTGGATCACTTCACGTTATCTAATGACTAATTATCGTGATGAGAGGAGTCTCTGCTCATGATGCTCCTCGTCTGATGTTGTCAGTTATTCTAAGCAGACGTGCAAAAAAAGAATCTATTTAGCCCGAGATCAGTTTGTACTGTGAACACTTTGTCTTGCACACTCATCAGTTAGAGAACAGTTTGACACACCTTCAGAGTGAACTTTACTCATCTATTTAAAGAAGTAGTTCTCAACTGGTGGGTCGGGACCCAAAAGTGGTCCAAGGAGCTGTTTTAAGTGGGTCCAAATGTGTGCATTTGGAGAGAAAAAAAACAGTGTATTTTTGTCCCTTAATGACGGGGACAAGACGGGGGACAAACTTGGAAATTTAGGAGGAAGAGAGAGTGGCAGTAAAGGAGCCACATGTAGGATTTGAACTTGGGAAGCCCATGGTATCCATGTCCACACTGCACATGTGTTTTTTTTAAATAAATCTCATTGGTTGGAGATCAGAATTAAAGGTCACAGTTTGTAATTGAGGAGATGACTGTCAGTCCGGAGGGTGAACAATTTAAGAACTGTTGTTTTTAGAGGATGTAAACTCTACTAAAATCTTTCTAACCAGCCCCTTTAAAACGTTGCTTCATCATATTGTATCATGTCCTCAAGGCTTTCATCATCTCTTGTTTTTTTATGGTGTCAAAATGAAATAATAAAAAAATACACTGAGAAACAATGGTGCAGCTGTCATCACTGGAGGCCAAACCTTAAGTCTTATGACCAAACAATGTATTCATCCTGCCCTGTAACTCATGGAGACGTTCACTGTGTCCTTTACATGCCCCGCCCTTGTTTGACTGGTTTCGGCTTAACCAGTTCTGCCTCCCCTTCTGTTTACTCTATATAAACTGCACCTGTAGTACCTGTGAGATCACTTTGCCACTGTGCTGACTCAAGTCACAGACAGCCTTCATAGCATCATCACAGTAAGACAGGGAGCACGGCTACTTTTTCACCATGTCGTATGACCATGACGACTGCTACCTGTGTAAGGAGTCCCTCAGAGACCCTGTGTCCATCCCGTGTGGACACATCTTCTGCTCCGTCTGTCTGAAGACTTACTGGGACCACGCTGATCATACAGGTTCCTACCTCTGCCCGCAGTGCAAGGTCAGCTACAGCAAGAGACCCACCCCGAGACGTATTGCAAGCTCCCGGCACTCCAGCCTGCAACGCAATTCTGAACCCTACCCACCTCCGCCTCCATCCCCTGACTACAACGCTGCAGGACCACAGGATGTAGCCTGTGACATCTGCATCGGCAAGAAGCAAAAAGCAGTCAAGACGTGTCTGATGTGTCTGGCCTCCTACTGTGAGAGGCATCTCAAGGCTCACTTTGAGGCGCCCACTTTTAAAAGGCACAAGCTGGTGGACGTGGTGGAACTTCTGGACCGACACATCTGTCCACAGCATCAGAAAGGTCTGGAGCTGTTCTGTCGCACTGACCAGATGTGTATCTGTGTGCTGTGTACAGTGAAGGAACACAAAGGTCACGACATGGTGTCTGCTGAGCAGGAGCGGGCGGACGAGCAGGTAGGAAACTATTTTTTTTTACAGGAACAACACTGGTTTTCAAACTGTTTTAAAATAATGGTACTGAGAAAAATACTTAATGGGCACTATGGACCAAAAGTAATTAAGCTGAAAAAAATCAGCTTTAAGGTGAAAGGTGGGAGATGCTAGATTTCTGAAAGGTGCCACTTCAGCTTGTTCCCTTTTGGTTATGCTTTAGCTTCCTAAGTCTTAAATATCTGGTCTGCTATCGCCTCTCTTTCTTTCGCAAACAAGATGTTTTATCAGCTAAATCCCCAGCTACAATATTAACTAAACTGGACAGCTTTAATAACTGAGCATATGCCACTCCTTCAATTCTCTTAAGTGTCCATTTTTTTGCCACTGGTTCACTGCACTCGTAGAGACACAGTGGCAGGTAATGCATGAAAGAGTAGTTAACAATAGACGTAACAAGCCCACAAACCAAAGCCCTGAAGCATTCCTTGAGACACGCCCTCATGATAACAAGGCGGCTTCCTGCACATACAGCTTCCAGGGTCAATCTTTAACTACTCACACTCTTTTCGCAAAGATATTGCCAGTGATTGTGAATAGAGAGCGAGATGGCGGATTCAAGAGGTGGAAATGAGTTTCCTCTGCAAGTTGAGTAGAGCTCAGCCTCAGAGAGAAAGAGTTAAGATCTTAGACAGGTCAGAGTAGAGCTGCTGCTTCTGTGCATCATTAGGAGCTAGCTAAGGTGGTCCTGGCATCTGATTCTGATGCCTCTTAGGTGCCAGCCTTTTATACTTTCGCAGGTATTGTCCAACTGGATCTGAAGGTGGACCCAAAACTCACGGCTGGATTATAAATGCACTCTGGCCTGGACACACCTTGAATTCTCCAGTGTTAGCTAAAAAAGGATGCAGAGTTGTGTGTAGAATATCTTTGCTCACCTACTGCGAGTGCAACACAGACCCAAGCATGCCAGGAATAATAGACGGAAGGGTAGAATGATACATTGTGTGTTGTGTTACGATCCTCTGTATTGACAATGTTTCTATTGTTTTCCCTCATAGCAACGGTTGGGCGCAACCCAGGCAGAGATCCAGGAGAAGATTCATGACCGACTCAAGCAGATGGAGGAACTGAAACAAGCTGTAGACTCCCTCAAGGTAAGTGCCCCATCATCCATCAGACTGAGAACACCAGACAAACCACTTCAAACTGACAGCAAATTGAATTTTACAACCAGCTCAGACGGCATTCCTCCATGTCAGAGTGATGACAGCATCTCTCATTGTGCTCGTGAAGCCAACGTGATGCCCAGTTGTATTGATTAATGGTGTAAACTTGTGTTTCCTGCGCAGAACTCGGCCCACAGAGCGCTGCAGGAATGTGAGAAGATGTTTAGCGACATGATGCACTCCATTGAGAGGATGCAGCAAGAGATGGCCAAGCTGATCACGTCCAACAAGAGAGCAGCACTAAACAATGCCGAGGGCCACATGGAGCGCTTGAGCCATGAAATCGCCGATTTGAAGAGGAGAGACAACGAGATCACCCAGCTGTCTCGCACTGAGGACCACATCTACTTCATCCAGGTAACAGACCACCTCCCACCAGAGCAAGTTCAAATGTGTTACTGAAACCAAGACTTGAATATTGGCTTCTGAAGCGTTCTGATAGCATCTCACTGTCATTGTTTCTAAGCTTCACTTTTTTGCAGTTTCAGCTTACAGCCATATAAAATGATTGTTCTTTAAGACTTGTGTTTTGGAGAAGTATAAGCCATTTTGGTTTTTGGTTTTTACGTCGATATAGCTGAGGCTGCATTGACGTTGTAGTGGAGGCGTAACAACATACTTTTGTTGCCGTTTGTTTTTTCTCAGAGCTTCCAAATGCTGATTGCCCAGACCGAGGCAGAGGAGCTGCCAACTGTGAGTGTCAACCCCTACTTCACCTTCGGCCCGGTCACCAAAGCTGTATCTGAGATGAAACAGCACCTGAATGAATTCAGCAATGATGAGCAGGTTAAAGTGGCCAAGACGGGTGAGTGTGATGCTAGAAACAAGTCCTTGTTTACTGTGAAAAAACAAAATCTTACCGCCATTACCTTTACTCATTAATGTTGTTTTTGCAGTTAACAAAATGACGTTCTGTCAGCTGGATGATACCAAGAAGAGACGGTCAATAAAAAGTGAGTATTGTTTTTGGGAAACTCAATAAAACTGTGTCATGAGCTGATTAAAAGTCAAACATGATATGATTAGGTTTTTTGCAGATTTATAATTTACTTTGAGTTGCTTGGGGCTTGAGATCAAGCAGCAAAAAGTTAAAGTAGGAAACCAATGCTGAAGTGCAAAATCATGCAGTTCATCAGGTGTCCACTAGAGGCTGATTGCAGAAGCACATAAAGTCACATACACACCCGTTCAAAAAAGCTGTTTTTTTTGTTTGTGCAATCCGAAAAATGTCAATATGGTACCTGGTTGGCTGTAAAGCGGAGTGTCAAAAGCTCTGAGAAACGGTTGAAATTTTTCGGATTGCACGTGCAAACGTGTCACTGACGAAACACTCAGTGCAAAAGGGTTAAGAAGGATAAGAGTGAACAAGTGGGCGTGGTGCAGCAGTTTATCAAGAGGATTAAAACCCACCTCAGCTCCATCTCTCAGCCATTTCCAGCATGGAGACCACCATCAATGGGACTTCTACATTCCTTCTAACCATCCCTTGAATTTAAGGAGTTACTATCTGACTGCTTTCTGTTTATTTGTCTCAGATGATGAACAGGCAGCACCGGTCCTGCACAAGTCTGTCCCAGTCCATGAGCCTAAACGCAGAGATGATTTCCTGAAATGTGAGTGAGCTGTTATTTTCTCTAATTGTGTTTTCCTGACTGACACAAATCACCGCTCTTTGCTGGTTTCAGTGCAAATTAGATGCTGATGAGGTTCTCTGTCAGACACTGTGGGTGACCACAAAATCTGATCATAGTGACTATACTATATGTCCTACGGCGCTGACAGAGACTGGGGTTGCAAAACTAAAACTAAAATAGTTGGCAAAGCTTTGTGGTTTAATTTCATGGTGCAGTAATTTTTTTCTCTCACCTTACTTACACATGCATGAAGGAGATACATTTTAATGACCACTCTGAGGAGGAGGTTAAATATGATTATTCAATCGGTCTTGGAATAAATATAATAGTATTAATACATTTTAATCATCTTCATAAGAGGGGTTGAAAGGTCATGAGTCTGATACAAGGATAGAATCCTAAAAGTGGCCTCTTGTTTCAAAACTTAAAGCTCCTGTGAGGAACTTTTTTGCGTGTGAGTTTTGGTGCCCCCCTGTGGACAAAGTGGGACATCTTATCTCTTTGCATACTTTGCCTTGTGCGTAATGCTGTGCTCACAGAGCTCTTGGTTACAAACATTCTAACTTTAGAAACAGCGCCATGCATGTCGATGTCACGTGTCCCTCACAGACAAATAAAAAATAAAGAAAGGTTGGGCATCCTTCATGGGTAGATAAAAAAAAAAGGAAGGTGATGGCCAAATAGTCAACCCAAGATTTCAAGTGGGGATCCCAAAAGTCGTATATGCCAAAGGTCTCACCTTATATTTCCAGCTAAACGTACTCCTTGATAGAGAAACCTTTTGTTTGTGATAAGTTCCACAAACAGTGATTATACCTCTGGCATTCCAGATCATAGACCGGGCCGATCTAACCGAGGCCACCGAGTGTCCCACCAACTGTGACCTTCAGAGGTGGAGGCACACAGCAGGCAGGTGACATCTAACCCCCGGGGATTTTTTCTGATTTCTGTGGCCAGCCAAACGGTCTAATGCTTCTCCTTTCACCCAGTCTTTAGTTAGATAAACATGTGGTGTGCAGAGGTGAGGGGTGCTTTGAGCTGCTCAGACCTGTGCTTCCTAAATCACATCTAACCAAACCAATTTAAGTTGTGTTCCTTCTCTTGTCAATTAAACGCTCAATTATATTTTCTCAGACGCCTGCGAGCTCACTCTGGACCCAAACACAGCCTACAGACAGCTCTACTTATCTCGAGGAAACAGGAAAGCTGCCCTTAAGAGAGACCCCCAGTCCTACGGTGACCACCCTGCCAGGTTCGACTCCCTGCCTCAGGTCCTGTGCTTGGAGCCTCTCTCTGGAGGCGCTTACTACTGGGAGGTGGACTGGAGCGGGGAGGGGGCCGCCATCGGAGTCACCTACAAAGGCATCAAGAGGACGGGATACTCTGACAGCTGCCGCATCGGATACAACCGCAAGTCCTGGAGCCTGTTCTGCTCTGACTCCAGCTACTCCGCCCGTCACAACAAAGACCAGCTGGAGGTCACTGCCCCCTACTCGTCTCGAATCGGCGTGTTCCTGGACCACGCTGGGGGCACCCTCTCTTTCTACGCCGTAGGGGAGAGCATGTCTCTGATCCAACGCTTTAAAACCTCTTTTACTGAGCCCGTGTATGCAGGCTTCTGGGTCTGGTATGAGTCTGCCGTCACTCTCCAGCAGCTGTGATAAAAATTATACACTTATAATGATATTATGTACAACTGTGATTCTGTTTTTGGTTTCAGTTTAAAGAACGTAAATCTCTTTCATCTGCTATGATGATATATTTTACAATTCTTATGTTGTTATTTTAAACTTCATAAAAGATGTGTTGAGTATCAGGGAGCTTTTCTTTGTGACTGTGAAGAATCTGTTAATAAACATGTAACCTGTCGGGTGATTAAAGAGCATTTACATATTTAAAAATGACGGCTATAACTGATTGTAACGTGATGTGATCATTTGTAAAGGTTAGGATACACTTATTTGTTTTCCAATAAACATTTTATAACTTAAATATAATGTGTAATACTTTGTACATGTGTTAATTCATGCTTCTATATAAGTTTCACTCAGCAGCCTCAGTCTGGATGCTGAGCATAAGAATATAAAGAACCGTGAAGATTATAGGGAACTGTTAATTCTTTTAGCGTAGCATCATCTTAATGACATGAGTTGTAAAACAAGAAAGATACTGTAGTCACCGGAAACTTCCAAGTTAAAGGTCCAATCAGTGAGACTATGTGTAGTGAGTGAAATGATAACCTTACTATACAATCAAACATTATGGAAAGACGCTGTGTTGAAGTGCTGACTTCTTTGACAACAATGCAGCAGCCAGTATGTCCTCCTTCTAACTTTAGTTTCTGGTCCTGAATGGTCTGGATTTGTTTGGAACAGAGAAGGTAGGCGGTTTGATGGCCCACCCCCACAAGGCCGTTTTGGACGCCCCTCGATTTGCAAAGTAAACAGCAAAAAAGAGAAAAGTGAAATGCATGAGTTGGTAGGACTGATGTGTGGTGATTGAACAGTGTTGGTTTTGTGGTGGTCTGAGAGGGTTTGGAGGAGTTCCATGTGAGCAGGTGGCCGTTGACTGAGAGGCTCCTCAGTTTACAGGTGGAGGACTCTCTCTCGCCAAACAGCAGCAATGTTGGACATGACGTTTGTTTCACTCTTTACATTTTTTACTTTTAGTTACATATTTAAGTCTGGATTACCACTCAACTCTCACACAAGTACTCTCCCATCTCCATCATTCACATGTAAATTAATACAAATGGTGCAATACGACATTCACTGATGTGTTTTGTTGTTGCTGCTGTTCTGTTGCAGCACATTCTCATGTGCTTGCCTTCACACTTCAAATGATTAAAGAGACAGAAGATTTGTCACAGTGACACATTGTGACTTTCAGAAACAAAAGGTTTTGTTTCTGTCCTCTCTGACAGTATCAGTCTTTAAGATGGTTACAGCAATGAGTGAAGATCCTTAAACTGCACCCTCAAGGAGAATCACATGAAGACCTCCTCAAAAATCCTTCAGGATATGGTCATGCTCTGTGATGTAGTAACTCCCTAGTAATATGTGGAAATGTGATTTTGTCTAAACAAGCGACCAGCTCAAAGGCAGGCTTTACAGTCCTTTGATGATTAATGGAAAGGTTTGTTACTGAAGTTGTTGCTTTAAAGAATTTATATCAGAATGCACCTTCATTATAGGCTGTACACTAACACATCGCTGTTGACGATATGCGTTTCTTAAAACTGAATGTAACGTTGTAGCTACCTCTAGTGGACAAATGTAGGCGATGCACTGACACAAACTGTCATCAAGCGCCTTCACCTAACTCTCTGGGGATGCTCCTCCTGTCTTAGTAGAAAACATTGTTCCCTACACTAAACTGTTCAAGCTTATATGAAAGTACTACGGTGTAATTACTGCCAGTTCATATGTTGAGTCCACATTTCACGCAGGATCCAATGTAGAGTTTTACAGGGTTTTTTTTAATTTTTATTTAAATTGTGTGGTTGATTTGATCTGTGTGATAATAATGTTAAACAAATAAAAATGATGTGAAATAAGTGTCTATGTTAGGGGTCTAAACTTACATTATGTATGCATCCACTCCAGACGTATAGCCTTATTGACTCTCTTAAAATGTAAATAGGACAGGAAACTAAGAAAGTGTTGTATCAAAAATCATTCATATAATGTCAATAAAACAAGATAAAGGAAGGTGCATGCCGACTGCACTCACATTTAGGTTTTCTTTGTTCCGTGTGACAGATTCAGGCTTAGTTTGACTGTGTGGCATGGTCAGGTATGATGAAGAAGGTTGGGTGGAGAATTGTGATTCTATATGATATGATAACATGTGTCCAATTTCACTTTAAGTTTTTTGTTTTCACTTACTGACGTTGTTTCTTTCTTTCTAGATACTTCCGTATGTTATACTAACTCTCTGATTTACGTGCTTTCGGATCAATCAACAATAGAACTGAATTCTAGAATATACACATTTAGCACACTCAGCTCCTACTCAGGTCTTTACCTGCTCTTTTGAAACATAATATAACCTAACAAGGAGTAAGGCTGCTATTTTTATTAAATAGGTCCACATTAAGATACCATTAATGATAGGCGCTACAAAATGAAGATTGAGTGATGTGAAAATATGCAGATTAATTTAACTAATGAGTTAATAAAGTAATTTACTTTTCTTGTTGTTTTTTTTTAAGTTATTGTATTTTTTTTTTTTTTTGTCAAGTCATTTTTTAAAACTAGACCCCCTTTAATACTGCGGTACAGTAGGTGTCCACCTTCAATGATGGGATAGTAATCCGCCAAATCCAACATTTACAGTCTCTGGACAAAATACACAAAAGAAGACGACGAATAAGGAAAAAAAGAGGAAGGGATATACATAAACATAAGTTATATTATATATATCTATGGGGGCGGCCTATCTGAAAGTTGAGTTCTTGTTTCCTTCCGGACACAGTTTTCCTACACACCACGAGAAAGAGGCGCCGCATTCTCACGTTTCTTCAGTGTGGCTGCACAGGTGAGTGTAGATTTACACAGAATCTGTACAAGCAATCCATTAGACACATGTCTACATGTCCCGATTCCACATTATATTGACCGTATGTGTAACTACAGAGTGTGTGAGGTGTGTAACTGTAGTTAGGGACCGATGAATGGAGCTAGCTAAGAGGCTAACATAACATAAGCTAACGCTGGCGTGACATGTTCTCTGCTGTGTTCGCAGAGCTGTCGAGAAGCTGGCAGAAAATGAACCATGTGGGGATTTTTTAATCTAAAATGCATTAACAGTTGAATTAGAAGCTTCTAACTATGAAAACATCAACTATGCTAATCTAAATACGACAAACGGTCACCTCAGCTTGTGTTGTGACATCCGTTAAACTGTCGCTATGACAACCATTCAGGTAAAACAAACTGTGTTCTTACTTTTATCTTAACTTTTAAGGGTTAAGTGTTAAGAGTACACATTCACTGAGAGAGTCAGGCACTTAGTGTATTTAGTGTACTTAGTGTAGTTAATGTAATAAAATAAACGTCTCCTTCTGACACACTCTCTAACAATGACTACGTTTACATGCACACCACATTCCTGTATTATTAATGACAATATTCTGATTCTGCAGCAGTCATGTAAACACCTTATTCCAATTGTCATAACCCGATTAAACTCATTTTCCGATTATTAAAAACCCGATTCAGACCCCTGGAATGTGACTGTATCAGATGAGTTGGGTCTGAATATGATTTGTTTACGCTTCTCGATAACGTCTTGTCTTCACGCTACTACTCGAGTTTATTAGAAACATGCTGATCAACATGTTAACGGGAATATTCCATGAGCTCAGCAGTCTGTTGAGCATGTAAATAACTTTTTCAGGATATTTCACCAGAATATGGACCTTAATATGAACATGGTGTGCATGTGAATGTAGTCTCTTAAACAGAAGTTACTGTATAGTCACATCTAGGCCCTGTTTTTACAATGTGTTGGTTCTAGATGAAAGGCACTCAGCATGTTTCAAACAACCATTTCTCTGAACTGAGACTCCTCCAATAGAGGACAGGACAGTCACTTCATCATCACTGTATGAAAGAAGAAAACTGCTAAACAACAATCCCTGTACAGCAGCATCACTAATCTGGTCACATAGTAGCTGCACTAACATCATGGCTTTCAGGGTGTTTGTGTTGGTCTGTTTACCATCTGAAAGCTTACTAATTAATTACACATACAGCTTGAATGTCGCTAGGATTTTGACAGCCATGTCTTTACAATAGGTTGTGGTGACATGAATGAATGGTTGTAATCTCTTTGCTCTTGTTTTTATATTAACATTAAAGATGGTTCTGTTGTCTGTTCTTGTCTTACAGATGGCGACTACAAAGGTCCCAGAGGTTCGTGACATTACACGCATTGAGAGAATCGGTAAGCAGCCCTTTTTCTTTGGGACTCGCGAAATATGTTTCAGGATCGGTCAGCCTGATTGTATCTGGATGTGAATGCTGCATTTAATTCTTTTTAATGTTCTGTTCTCGTGTTTCTTTGTTTGTAGGAGCACATTCTCACATTCGTGGCCTCGGTTTGGACGATGCTTTGGAGCCAAGACAGGTAATGTTTTATGACACTTTTTGATGAATGTTTCTGAGATTTAGTGATTTTTTTAATTTATGTTCATCACTGCTTAATTGGACTTTTCCTATTTAAATAAAAACAATGAAGGGGTGGACCCTTTATAGTTTACACCCAGCATCTAAAATGATGTATGTTTATGAATATGACCTCAATGATACCTGTTCCCCTGCAGGTGTCTCAGGGGATGGTCGGCCAGCTGGCCTCTCGTCGGGCAGCGGGGGTCATCCTGGAGATGATCAAAGATGGCCACATCGCTGGCAGAGCAGTGCTGATCGCCGGCCAACCTGGCACAGGAAAGACTGCCATCGCTATGGGTAAGAGGCTCGCTGGAGCCTTTCCAGAATACAATAGCTTCTCTTCATCCTCACTTGGCAGTTGAAATGTTGCCCTGCGTTAATGTAACTGACTTAAGTTATATGTATGTTAAAGTTAGAGTTCCTGCTCCCAGGTTCAACTGAAGTTGTTCCTTTTTTTTCCCCACTCAGGCATCGCTCAGTCGCTCGGCCCTGATACACCCTTCACAGCGCTGGCGGGCAGTGAGATCTTCTCTCTGGAGATGAGCAAGACGGAGGCTCTCAGTCAAGCTTTTAGAAAGGCCATCGGAGTGAGGATCAAGTAAGGGAGCTGACACCATCACCATTTGTGATGTGATTTAAGGCAAACACAGTTCACATCGTCGTTGTTTGAAAAGAACTGATCAGACTGTGGCTTTGTTTTCCAGAGAAGAGACAGAGATTATTGAAGGAGAGGTGGTGGAAATCCAGATTGACAGACCAGCCACTGGAACGGTAAGCTGCTGCAGCATTAGCTAGGAGGGCACATGTAACATACTGTTTATTACTGTTTTTCTTTATGCCTGCTTTGACCACACAGAGCAGTATTTGTTAGAATGCAATAATGCTGATAATACAGGGTAAAAGGGAGTTTTATGATTGTATTTAATTTGTCTCTCAGGGTGCCAAAGTGGGGAAACTGACTCTCAAAACCACTGAGATGGAGACGATATATGACCTGGGTAACAAGATGATTGACTGCCTCAGTAAAGAGAAGGTTCAAGCAGGGTGAGTTCATCTCGTGTTCTCTCTGTACATTAAACCTCCGGTGGGTTT
Organism: Symphodus melops; assembly: GCF_947650265.1. Lineage (NCBI taxonomy): Eukaryota > Metazoa > Chordata > Actinopteri > Labriformes > Labridae > Symphodus > Symphodus melops. Next base: position 3,851,822 of record NC_136701.1, on the reverse strand, counting down.
GGATTGTTTGGTTTTTAGAATACGAACAATCTCGACTCTCCTCTCAGGGATGTCATCACGATTGACAAAGCCACCGGAAAGATCAGCAAGCTGGGCCGTTCCTTCACCAGAGCCAGAGACTATGACGCCATGGGAGCTCAGGTATCGAGTCTCCGTCACATCAATCAATAAAAGCCATCATGTTTGGTGGATGCATGTATGAACACAAATAGCTGAATGTTTCTCTCTTCACCCAGTCTTCTCCTCCAGTATACAGAGTATACATGTTATAGAAAGAAACACTCTATTTCGATTGTTCAAAAAAAAGATTAAGAAAATAATTATATGAATTCCTGCACCAGCAAATAAAGAGACTGTAAGTTTTCCTGTTATTGCTGCTGCCATCTATTAAGTTGACCTAACTAATACTGAATCCATTTCCATTTAATGTTATATGTGAGACAAACCTTTCTGTAATTCAAAGAACGCCTCCCGCTTCTTACACTCTGAGCCCTCTTAATTATTCATGTCACTTGTGTTCTTGTGCTTTGACTCATCACATCCCCCCCAAAAAACTGAGGTTGCTTAAAAATATTTGAGTCCGATAACCATTCTGTAATCTTGTAGCATTTTGCAAATGATTGTTGTTGTGTGTGTGCGTGGTCTCTGTAGACCCAGTTTGTCCAGTGTCCAGAGGGAGAGCTGCAGAAGAGGAAGGAGGTGGTCCACACTGTGTCCCTGCACGAGATCGACGTCATCAACAGTCGCACACAAGGCTTCCTGGCCCTCTTCTCCGGAGACACGGGAGAGATCAAGTCTGAGGTCCGAGAGCAGATCAACGCCAAAGTGTGCGAGTGGAGAGAAGAGGGCAAGGCAGAGATCATCCCTGGGGTGCGTTCATCTGTCTCTGTGTGTTTAAGGGCATCTCTTCGTTGGGATAACTGATTTTCTCTGTTTGTGGTCACAGGTGTTATTCATCGACGAGGTCCACATGCTGGACATGGAGTGCTTTTCCTTCCTGAACCGCGCCCTGGAGAGCGACTTGTCACCCGTCCTCATCATCGCCACCAACAGAGGCATCACTCGGTAAAATGAACACCTTCAGTCTCCCACCACCGTGATAATGAGCTTGACCTGTCACAACCAACACTGAATACTGATCGCTCTCCTCTCACAGTATTCGCGGCACAAACTATAAGAGCCCTCACGGCATCCCCATTGACCTGCTGGACCGCCTGCTCATCATCGCCACCTCGCCGTACACGGAGAAAGAGACGAGGCAGATCCTCAAGATCAGGTGAGCCACTTTCATCATCTCTCAGAACATGAATTTTCTGCGTCCTCCTCGTGCTATCAGCAGATATTAAACCGGCGTGGTTTGGTTTCAGATGTGAGGAGGAGGATGTGGAGCTGAGCGAGGAGGCCCACGCCGTCCTGACTCGCATCGGCATGGAGACATCGCTCCGCTACGCCATCCAGCTGATCAGCACCGCAGGACTGGTGTGTCGCAAACGCAAGGTTAGTGAAGACTGATTAAATATAAGTGATCAGTTCAGAATGAAACCACAACAAAAGATTTCATCGTGATTAGTTATTATCGTATCATACCACGTCTCCACGCGCTGTCACTGACGAGCTCGATGACCGCTCTCTCTCCCAAGGTTTAGACTTGACTGCAGTACCCGTTTTAAACACTAGTTCTCAGCGTTAGCCTTTAAGCCTCTGTATTCATGGGATCTTTGTTTTTGTCTTGTTCAGGGAACAGAGGTGCAGGTGGAGGACATAAAGAGAGTCTACTCTCTGTTCCTGGATGAGAGCAGATCCTCTCAGTACATGAAGGAATATCAGGACTCTTTCCTCTTCAATGAAACACGTGAGTCTCTGCTCCTCCTCTCTCTCTCTCTCTCTGGTCGACTTAGATTCACTCACAGCTTGGAATCACACACAGCTACGGTTAACTTTAATGCTGCCTGAAAGTCGAGCAATACACTCGCCGACTGCTCTTATCAGCCCCTGAAGTTTTCAGGGTGGAGATGCTCGTTAATCTTGAAATAAAAAGAGAAACAAATACAACGTAGCAGCACGCAGGGAGGCGTGAGATCAGCTGCCCTGTCAGGTAAAAACAAAGGATGTAAGATTGTTCTATCTCCGTGGTGATTAATGAGGATGTTTCGGTTCTTACATTTCAGCTCAGATGGACACCTCGTAATGAAGACGACTGCTCTGTTTTGATACTGTTGAAAGTTCCTGTGTTGAGCTCTGTCTGAGGCACGAGACAGTTCACGGCTGGATCGGAGACTATTTTGAATTCCCCCCCGTTGACATCAGTTCTACATGATTGAATTGAGATTCTTCCTTTTGGATTAGAAACTTCCCCGTATACAGTTCATCGTTGATTGATCTTGTTTTCTTTTCTTTTTTTTTTTCATGGTTTATTTTTAAAAAATAAATAAATGAACAAGCTTTTCTAAGCACACTGTGTCTGTTGGTTTATTGAATGAACAAAACAGATTTGATTTGGAATCTAAAATTAAATGATCATAAATGTGATGTTATTCTTCTTGTATTCTTGTTTCTCCAGTCGATGGTTTAAACCTTTTACGATCATTGCTTCACAGCTCAAATGACCGCTTGAGTTATTTCTAACTTCTCCCTTAATGACGGGTTCATTCTCAAACTGCTTTCATCTGATCCCACCGTTACTCTAACACGATACAGCAGTAAGAAATATAGGTAATTTAATAATGTACAAATAAAATAGAATAGAGATAAAATAAGCAATAATTGTCAGGTAGGACTAAAATAATGTACGAAGCACGGCGACTTAAAGAAAACATTTATTAATATGCATAATGAGTTAAGCAGTGTAGATACTGGTCGATCAGAGATCGTCTAATCATTATTTTCTGCATTATGTCGCCCAATGACTCAGTTTTTAAACAAATCTAAAACAAGTCAAATAACAAAAGATGAAAAACAGAGTCTCATGCTGTATAAGTGCCACCACCAGGTGGAGCTGTAAGCTTGTTCTTTTCTGTGCGAACCTGTTTCAAGTCAAATGATACTAACACCCTAAAAATATCTCCCTCTGCCTGCATTGTGTGTGTGTGTGTGTGTGAGAGATAGAGCAGGGTAACACCTTTACTGTATATCTGGGTGTGAGATTGGGGTGTGGACAAGCTGCAGTCATTTACAGTTCACGCTTACTCTTTCACACACACACACACACACACACACACACACACACACACACACACACACACACACACACACACACACATTGTGTTGAGATAATTAATCACCAAGAAGTGAAAAATCTTCAAGCCAACATTTTCTTTGGCATTATTTGTTCATCAGTTCACTTTGAATTCATCTTCTTCCAACATAAAAACGACTCCAAATGTTGTCATAACTTTCATTTTTGAATGCCACCAAACAGGTGCGCCTAGTGGTCAGTGTGCGTGCCCCTCCTGGAAGTGGACGGCCTGGGGTTCAAACTCCCCTCTGGTTCCTTTCTGACTCTGTCAACTGTCCTGTTTTAACGGTGAAGGCAGAGCAAGCCCAAAAATAAACCTTCAAAGATATAAAATTGAGTTTCATCTTACGTCATTAAAATGGTGTAAGAGCACGAGTAAAACGTTCACAAGCTGAGGGGGAAAGAAGTGCTCGTGAAACCTCTGTGATGTGTTTATTGCTTTAAAGGAGGCGTTTGGGTGAAGTAGGACATCAAGCCATCACAGTGACATTTCACATTCTAATAAATCTGTGTTGCCGACTAAGACTCATACTGCGATTTATTGTGCAGACATAGTTGACATTTCATTAATTTAAATTAGATTCAATCATTCCCTAAAAAACCTCAGCCTTACTCCCAGTCTGCAGATATTACCCACAATCCTCCATCAAGAAGCTCCATTCCATTCATAAGCAATCAGCAGATTGATCAACGTTACCTGAGCACGGCGAGAGAGCAGCTCAGACTGTCTCCTGCATACGTGGAGATGAATATTTAATGTTGGGTGCCGCTGGGAGAGAGTCCTGCGTGGATTACCCTGCTGCTGCCTGCAGCCCGTAACCCCTCCATCCCCCACATCCATCCTCCTCCACCCACCATCAGTCTGTCCCAGGAGGATGCTGCCTACCAGCACATCTGATGGATTCACTGGTCGGATTAAAGCTGGGATAAACTTCACGAAGGTTCAGCTGTTTGAAAGCTAAACAGGGTGGAAGTGTACCCGGGATCAGCGAGGGCTCAGAATCTCAATCAGCAATATGTGATACATGTTGTGAATGAAATTATAAAATGACGTCACTATTTTTCAATTATCTGTTCATTCAAATCTGCCAGCTGTTTCAGAAAAGGCTTGTTTACATATTCATGTTTAATATTTCCAATATATTTTCATTTCTGTGTGCACAGTTTTGGAAATTAGACAAAAGAGATTGTCGTTTTGGTTTTGGGTTGGCTTGTGTTATGACCATTTCAGCATTTTAAACACATTAGATGGATGAATTGTGAGACCTGGATCGTCCACAACGGGAGGAGTTTGTGCTTGTTGTGTGTTCAGAGTTTGAAAATGTGTTTTCGTATTGGACAAACAGATCTTTTGTTTGTCTATCCTGGAGTCTTTTTTTTTGCTGCAGTGTCTCTCTGAGTACAAATCTCAGCTCACACTCCGCTCGGGTCTCTCTGTGTGAGAGCAGATTTCTTGGACTGGTTCCTGCCCTTTGTCTCCACGTCACCGTCCGCAGGCTACGAGGCTGCTCGGCATGCTAACATGTTGTGGCATTTTGCCTGCTGCACACATTTGGGTGCCCTTTCTGCACCACGGTCAGGTCACAGCAGCCTTCTGAAAATGTCCCCCATCACACCGCACTCTCCTTCCTCCTAATATTTATAGACTTTTTATAACCAGTGTGCTTTTAAACAGAGTCAGGACGGATGTTCTTTCATGGTTTTCAGCTGGGTCACAGTGACAGGCAGCAAAGATCTATTGATTGTGTCAGAGGTCGTCTGACATTCTTACAGTCTAATGAGGCTTTCAGTTTGAATGTCATTAGCTTAATGTAACCATATCAAAATCAATGACATCACTCATGAAATCTATCAACACATGGATCAATGTCATTGATTTGACAACCTGTCAGCTGAAGCGGAGATGAACACATACTTTCACCTGTCAGCCTGGAGTCATCTTCAGATTCTATTTATCCTCCGACAAGGGGAAATTCTGGCTGTGAAGTCCGACATGTAGAGATAACAACATTTAGAACAACAATCAATAATCAGTCTTTCCCCAAAATGTCTTGGGTTGTAGAGTCAGTTGACCTTTACTCTAAACCGGAATGTCGGGGGTTCGATCCCCAGCTGCTGCAGCCACATGTCCGATGTGTCCTTGGAAAAGACACTGAACCCCAACTTGCTCCCTCTGCTTTGTCAGCAGCGTATGAATGTGTGTGAATGGATGAGTTACTTCTGATGGACTCTTTACACAGCAGCCTCTACCATCAGTGTGGGAATGTGTAGGTGTGACCTGCGGAGTGACACCTTTGAGTGAAATATATTTTCTCAAGCGATGCAATGTGCAAGAAGAGCAACCCTACTGTGATGAAGACAATAAGACGGAGAGTCTACGAGTGGTCCTCGCAGGTGTCCTGAGACGACGGGCTGAGGGACGTAAACTGAACATTATAACCTTCTGGGGTTTAGCTCAGTCAGGAGAGCAGGTGTCGCACATACAGACGCAGCAGTCCTTCATGCTTTGGCTGAAAGCTGGAGTCCTGAACCTTGTCCATTTGATGCATGTCACCTCCACCCCGCCCTTCCATTTTCCTGTTTCTCATCAGCAGTCCAATTATTTAGGCCAACCAATAATCCAAAAACACATCTTGATACAGGCCCCTTATATCCAGGTTTGGATTTGTTTACATGCACACATCAGGATACTTAAAAAACATGTTTATAACCAGGATGCTCGAGCACATGTTTCAATCTGTGTCTTTTTAGAAAACCACTCCAACTCATGCTGAGTCACTTTGTCTTTCCTTATTTTATGATCTACCTGGACTTCTAAAAGCAGTGTCTACAGTGTCTGTTATGTAAAGCTCAAGTTAGCTCTCAGTGCAAAAAGAGCGATGCACACAATAAAATACAGTATATTATTTCTTGGAGCTGTATGTGTTCACCTGGAAGAAACCCCTTCCACATATTGCCATTATGCCAATGCCTTTGTTTTATTACTGCTCCTCTCGTCACACACTTTCTCTTTGATGTCAGGGTCCTTAAAGAGGATTTTAGTGTTCATCGTTCATGAATGGATGATACTTTTCTCTTTTCAGTTCCCAAAGACAAATAAATCTCAACCCTGGTTCTCTGACAGTGACATTTAGAAGACTGGACAGTGTGACTCGCCTGGTGAAACTAGAGCACGAGGTCAAAGGTAACTGACTCTATCTATCTGCTTTCCTGTTCCTGCTGTCAAAGTTACATACTGCATAAACAACAGGCGACGGGGTCGTGCTGTGGACACGAGAGAGGCGCCATTCTAGCTGATGAAAGTGATCGTGCTATTAGATGGAGCTTTAAAACTTCTATTTTAAGGTGAAAAACCGATGTGTGGTTGCTTTAATCTGAACATATTGAGGCTGTTTCTGTACAACCTTTTCCGACGTGTCCTGATTAGTCACTGTGAAGTTATAGTTCAATGATTCACAGCTTTGAGGTACGGGAACTTGTGCATCGTAATGACCAAGATCTCCTGTTCAGGAAGGTAACAGAGCAGAACTGTTACAGTCGGAGAGAAGCTATTACCAAGGCAAGAGAACTGGTTCAGATAGAAGTGATTGTGCCCGACTTAAAAAGCCTCTGCATGTTTCTAATAAGCTCCACCAGCAGAAAGCTGCTCAAACTAGGATCAATATTGGAGATGCTTTTGAAAAATGGAGAGAGGTTAGAACACAGAAAGGTTTACAGACCGATGCAGAGCTGGCTAAACACTGAAGCTTCAGCGTCCACCACATGGTGACCTGCATGAGCATCCACTCTAGAGAGGAGGGGGTCGGGGGAGACAGCTCTCTACAAGGTTTTAAATTTGGACTGCAGTACCCATTTTAAATGCAAGGTGTCACATTTACATATTGCTTCTTTTATAAGGAAAAACACTGAAACTAACTCACAAGGCCTCAACTCATTTTCCTCTCTAGAAAAGTGGCGTGCATCTAAAAATCAGTTCTCGTTTGTGATTTTTTTAAGGCCTGTAGGCTGAAGGCATCTGTGTAACCTGAAAGAGGCTGATAATTGTCAATGTGCGTGTGCATACTGTATGTATGCTCCTCTGTCTCCATTCACATAGAGGTGTTTCCATTCATGGCTTCAGTCATTCACAAAGACGCCTCAGTGCTTCGGCTTCACGTGCCAGGCCCGTGAATGCAGATGCTGCTGTGCACACAGACGGGGACATCCACAAATAGCCTCTGGAAGTTTTTCTGAATCAGTTTATGCTGCAGTGGAAATTGGAGTTCTAAATATGGAAACACAAGAGCTAAAAACAGCAACCAAAGCTAACGAACATCGTTCAGTGTTTGCTTAGTCGAGCATAATCTCATGTTTAATTCAGAAAACTTGGCTATTCATAACTCACAATTTCTGCACGCTGAGCCCTCTGCGGCACACAACAAGCGCAGGCCTGGTTAAACTATTCCACTGTCAATTTACATTACATCCTCGTTAGCGAGCATGCAAATCAGATTAATCTCTCACCGCATTGGGGAGCACGCTGGTGCAGTTTGAAACGAAGCCATCGCCTCAAGGCCTGATGGGAAACGAGGAGTGATCATTAGCACGGGCTACAGGGTAATGACGTCTTCTGCTAATGTGGCTCCACTGACAGCGGCCTCGACCATTTCTCGCCATTCATGTCTCGTTGCGTCGTTCGTGTTGGCTCCTTCATTGACATTGCTCAGCCCACCATGAAAGCACATCTCTTATTCATTCCACATGGGCAGACAGTAAAGAGGAGGACATCTCATGCTTCCTCTGGAACATGTGTCTGCCTCCTTAATGACACAGTAACGTATGCAGAGCTGAGCATTAATGCAGACTCTGACAGCTGAAGGTTATTGGCTCCTCGGGCTCAGCTGTCCATTCACACTGAAAGAAGAGAGGCGCAGAGAAGACGATGTTCAACAACTGGAAAGGAAGAAGAAGAGAGGGGGAGAAATCTCTCAGCTGTGTGATCTGAGAGCCAGTTATGTCTGAACTTTTTCCTCCAAGAACAAGCACTTGAGTATTAAATTTCTTACTTTTCTTGTAAATATTTGTTCTGTCTTTTATTTTATTTTTAAAAAATCATCATCATGTTAAAAGGAAAATCCCTTTTGTCTATTTTAATATATAATACATTTACTCCATAAACTGAGGCGGCAGCAGCTCAGTCGGGACTTCAGTTGGGAACCGGAGGGTCGCTGGTTCAAGTCTGGAAGTTGGTCAGGTAGCTGGAGAGGTCCTGAGCATTGCTGAGGTGCCCTTGAGCAGGGCCTGAAACCCCCACCAGCTCAGCAGCGCTAGCTGTGTGGAGCTCCCATCTCTCCATCAGTGCATGTCCACAGGATCCTGTTAGTGCATGTGAGTGTAGCATGTTCAACAACTCGGCGTCAAATAGAATTTCCTCTCAAGTGATTAAAGTACATCTTCATAACTCAATATCAAAAACAAAACACTGTATTCACATCTCACAACTCTATGTGAGTGATTGATTTGTTGTTTTACAGCTGATAGTTTTTGAGACATGAAGGTTTTTGGCAGTGGTTGAAAACATTAGCATTTTCACGCCTTGAAGGATCCTTGTTATGAAGGATAAAAAAAAAATTAAACAAACAAAATCTGAAACGAAAACCAAGAAACAAAACCTGGGTGACTGGGGTTGTGAATTGGGGAACTAACAAAACGGCGTGGGCTTTTGCTTTCTAATAGGTGGCGGTAAGAACATAGCCTCACCCGTTGGTTCTAATAAAATGATGGACAAACAGAAAATTGGATATGAAAGTAAAGAGATGTGGGAGTCCCTGGACAGAGGAGGAATGGGATGGAATAGAAAAACATTCCTTTAAACACTCAGCTTAGATTTTCACTTAAACAGAGATGACAGCGAGCCGACTGATGGCGTCGACTCTCTGGAGACACACAACCAACTGAGCAGGAAAACCCCAGCGTCCCTATAAACCCTCCCAGCACAGCTGATCGTCATCAACCATCAGCTGAAGGAGAACATCACAGGTGGATTCACTGGCTCCTGGTGGGAAAGGAAACATGGTGGCATTATTATTATTTTTTTTGTAACTTTTCCTCATTTCACAGAACAGCATGGATGGTGTTGTGGTTTTGTGTCTTTAAATGTGCAGTCCTGTTGGTAGAACAGTAAATGTGCAACATGGTTTTTGCACTAAAGTCTCAGCTCATCATCCACTTTTTTATCTGTTGTTTTCCCTGGTGAATACAAAAAAGAACCTGAACTGAAACTAATATCACTCAGGTTTGACACCAAACACATAGAATCATTTGGATCATGGATTTCACGCTCACATCAGAAGACTCAATCCACAGTACAGCATCTATCCAGGTGTGATCAGAGACTCCTGTAATGTTTCCACCACACTTATTCTCGTGAAGGTGACTGCGTTCCTGCAGTGTGAGGCGAGTTGGAAAAAGTCGGCGGGTGTCTGCAGAGAGAGGTGAGAGATTCACAGTGGAGGTGTGATTCTGCACACTGCACACTCTTCTTTTTCATGTTTTCCTCTGCTTTTTTCTCTCGGTTTGAGATTTATTATCACGTCTCCTTTTCCTAACCCCTGAGCCGCTCACTCTACATTAATCATCAGGTCGGCACGTCGGCGTCTCTGCTGCCTACAACCAAACCTTCGGTGGAGTCAAACTCAGAAATGATTACATCGAGTATGGCAGGGATTGCATCATATCTGTTATTTCAGCTCAGGAGGAAAGCATGTAAAAAAAAAAAAGAAAAAGATTTTAACCTCCTTGTTGATTATAGAAATTCACTGGAGAATCATAAAACTTGTGTTTCCTGTTAATACTCTAGTATTTAAATCCCCAGACTAATTAAATATGTTTGTGTGAGTTACCGCAACATAAATCGGTTGTGTTCTCATTTCATACTGACATGTTTAAATCTGTAATGGAGCCGTGTTCGCTCTTTAATTTAAGTCTTTACATGATTTTAACTTGTTTACACCAAACTCTGATGAGTGGTTTGCTACCCTCAAATTAAACAGATTAATCTTCATCGCATGGGATGAAGACGGAATTTGAGTTTTTATTTATTTATGACATTGTTTGACTGCCAGAATGCTTTCAACATACGGAAAACCCACGTGTTTATTCAGAGCTTGATTATTCTGCTGTTTGTGTGGATGATGTGGAGGCCAAAACAATCTTTAAAACATTTCTGATGATGGCGACCTTGAAGGGAGTCACATCCTCACAGCTGTTATAACTTCTCAAAAATGACATTCATTCATCTTGTCAGTTAAAAAACAAACTCAGGTGTACTATGTGATCTACTATTATGACACATGAGGAGGAAAAAGAAAGAAAGATGTTATCATTTCATTTTGTGTAGTGTAGTGTAGTGTAGTTTGTTTTTGACTTGGAATGAGAGCAGACTTTGTTCCCTCTGATCTGAGTGAACTCTAAAACAACAGACTGCTTTTATTCCACATGCTCGGTAACATTTAAAAAATGGATGACATAATAAACAGTGCTGCTTTTAAACTCTGAACTGAGCTGACATTTTGAAGCTTCACTTCCACCTGCAGCTATTTTTCACCCTGATTTCACCCTCCTTGTCGCACAGAGTTCGTCCTCTTTGAGTTTGTGAGAAGTCCAAATGGAAATTCCAGCGCTCGCTAGAAAAGGGCTGCCCTTTTTCCTGCCTACGCCCGACTGTTTCCTGCCCGCTGCATGACTAGGTGTGTTGACTTTGAGATGGGAGCGTCTGACTTCTAGGGTTCGTGTTGGTCTGACTGTGGGAAAGGGTGTTGGTTTCTGCGGGTCAAGCTCTAATTCTCCACTTTGAGCTTCCTCTGTAGCTGCTGTATAATCTTCTCCTCAAAGTGAGATCTGCTGAAAATGTAGCGCTGCGTAATTAAAGGCTTCACATCCAACATCTCAAGTCTTCCTTTGTCACAGAGACACAGTGTACTTACTCTTTGTGTTTGTGCAGCCCTGTCATAGACAAGTCCATTAGTGCCATTAGCCTCTGTTCTGTAACTCTGCCCTTTCTATAATGAGCGTGCACACAGAGGGCCTTCAGCCGAGCACTTGCTCACTTCCTCTGAAGGTAAATATCTTTCTCTGCCCCCTGATGGAGCCCTGTGTTGTATCTTTGGCGTATCAGTGCGTCTGTAAACTGCTCTGGAGACTGCAAGATTACTCTACAAACTGAGTCTCACAGAGGTCTGCCTCACTGCACCTGAACAATACAGCAGTTCATTCACAGACTCGCTCCGGCCGTCTCTCCCTGCGATAAAAATCAAGTCTTTGTGAGACCCTGCGAAGACGAGGAGGAAAAACGGTGTCTTGTTCTCCTAAGTGGGGTGTTTTTTTGGAAATGAAAGCATGTGCATACATACTATGAACTACATTTAACCTGCTTCAACCAGATCAGTGCTGCAAACATGGTGCGTTGCTTTGGTATTTGAATTGGTTAAAACCAGGACATAGATTATTCAAAACCTGGACATGTCTGTGTTTATAGTCTACAGTGTGAGGAAGAGGAACAAGTAAATAAACACAGTCCTGGAACCCTGGCTTAAGGAAGAGAAGGAAATCATTATCTCTGAACATTTGACATTTTAGTTGATAAAGTTGTGCATTGTGATACCTTTAGTCTGTACAATCCAACCCAGTCTGACAGTTTTGCGTACAAATAACACAACATTGTAATGTCGTGCAATGCATACGCCAAATTGCAATTTTGCGTGCATATGATTCGCCAATCCCTAACTTTCGTCAGGAGGAGTCAAGGGGTTACCCATAGACAAGTATTCTAACCTCTCCCAATCCCATTTCCTTACCTTAACCAGTCGTTAATCGTATGCACGCAAAATTGCAATTTGGCGTATGCATTGCAAAACTTTACAATGTTGTGTTATTTGTACGCAAACTGTGACTGGTTGGTATAGTCATATGTCAAACTAACAAGCAAACACAAATGTAACCTATTGTTAGGGTTACATTTTCCTCTCCTCCTGTGGGATCCCAAGGCGTTACCTGGCCAGAGAGGATATACTGTATAATCCCTCCAGCGAGTTCTGGGTCTAGCCCTGGGTCTTCTCCCAGTTGGACAGACGACCTCCTGAAGCGAGGTGAGGCGACCAGGAGGCCCCCTGATTAGAAACCCGAACCACCTCAGCTTGCTTCTTTCGATGCGAAGGAGCAGCAGCTCTACTCCGAGCTCCCGCTGAATGCCGGAGCTCCTCACCCTTCAGAGGAAACACATTTCGGCTGCTTGTGTCCCCAATCTCATTCTTTCGGTCAGATCAGAAAAATGGATCGACTGGTAAATTGAAAGCTTTGCCTTCGGGCTCAGCTCCCTCTTCCCCATGACAGTCCTACACAGTGCCCACAATGAAATATAAGCCCTGAAATAACTTATTATACTTGTAGCGTATGTCAGTTTGTACACGTGTTGTCAGTCGATGTGTGTGATATTAATGTTGTTCATGCCGGGGACCGGAGCAGTGTCAGAGCAACGAAACGAGTTAGCAGCATCTCTCAGAGCAAAGTGACAATAAATGCTCCGACTTCTCAAGAAACAAGCCAGACTCTCCTTGTCCACTTCCTATTGGCTGCAGCTGAGTTAAAGTGACGGGGGTTGAGAGCTACAACTTTGGTCCTGGAACAGACCGTTAAGTCTCCCCGTGTTTGAATCTGGCTGAAACCAAACATTGTACACCCGGCTTTAAGGGAAAAGCAAACTGTAAATTAAATCAAGAGATGGAGGAAAGAAATCCTAAACGTTTGTTCATAAATGTGTGACAGACTGAAGACAAACAGAGACACCACTGAAGTGATTAAATAAGTTTATTTGATTTACAGACATGTACATTTTCTATCACAGTTCAGTTCTAGAATAATATCCTTTGATTTCTCAAACATCGCTCTTTTGTATTGACTTGCTCTAAAAATAAAAATCACCTCTGTTTTCTGCTCAATATCAGAAAAAGGCTTCTTTATACACGATTCTTGTATGACAAGAAATAGCACATTCTCAATACATCACTTCAGTGATTATTAACACAGAATTACTCAAAACAGACGTTTACTCATAAAAAGATCGGGGCTAAATCCACTACGTTTTGGCAAAAGTGAAACTCGATTCTTGACCCATCTGAGGAGCCAATGGCCCATCTTACGATGGATGACAAAAAGTCAGCACTTACTGTGAGCATGAAGTGACAGACCTCTGCTGCAGAGGCCGTGGAGTTGATGCTTGAAAGAAATCCCTGAACAATAAGTGTGCAAAATGGTTTTATCAGTTATTCAAAAAAAAAGAAAAGAAAAGAAAACTCTAACAAGAACTACAAATATGAATGCAGAAGTATCGCACCCTAAATAATGGATTGTGTGAAAAAAGAAATAATCACACAGCATTTCCTTTTGTGTGTTTTGTGTGTGAGGAGTCGGTGGCTGATGAGGGAAAATACTCTGCAATGACCTAAAGGATATTCATAGAGTGAAACTGGTTCCACATTTTCAAAGTTGCATGCAGCAAAAAAAAACAAATACAACAATGGAAACATGCTGTAAATGTATTTTTGCAATCTCCTTTTCTAGTTAGAGTAAAAAGCGATCCAGATAACGAACTGATTAAACTGAAAGAGCTTATCACTTACTGCACGACTAAGTGAGCAAACCAGCAGGCAGCAGCTACACTTTGCATCAGTGGTTACTTCAGCTATGCTTACTACCAGGAGCCGTTTCACCATCATAAGACATAATCCAGTTTCACCACTATCAGTGGCTGAAGTGATTTTGTTTGATCTGTAAAGATTTTTTTAAACAGAAGTGTTGGTCTGCCCTCAGACGAGCTCTGATCTGGTATCAATAAATAACTTAATAATAAAGCCTGCAGGGGCGTGCACAGAGAGGGGGCCAGGGGAGGCATAGGCCCCCATACAAATCTGTATGGCCACCCCAAAAATCCTAAACTGTGATTGGCTTGGGCGTGTGAGTATTTTCCTTACTTACAATGTAGCATAGTTTCTTAGTGCTTTACGGTGCACTCCAGGCCACCACTACATAAACAAGTCCGGACAGGCCCCTGCATGTATGCTGCTCATCACAGAACTGTTCTTATGCTGCAATCATGTAGCGTCTGACGAGTTTCCGAGTTGTAACATGCACACGAACACCCGATCGAGTCGGTACAACAACAATTAGATTAGATTAGATTTTTTTGTGCTGTTGTGCATTCATGTGGTGTCAGACTTCCCTACTCGGAAACTTGGACCACCCAGGCAGCACATGAATGCAGCATTAGTCGACCTCGTGCTAGCTTGGAGCCCATTTGTTGTAATAACTGGATATTTGACTACGTCTCATCTTACATTGACAAAGTATTTGATATTGTTGTTTTGGCTTACTGTTGCTCACTCTTTCATGAGCAAATCTGTTGCTGTGATTGTTTTGGAATCTGTGATTCTGAATTTGCAGCATGTTTCTCTTAGTGAAGTCTTTAAAGCCTTTGCAGTGTGTTTGTCCCTCTGGGCTACCCTAGAAGTCCGATTCATGATCACAGTAAAACGGGCGACTCAGTGATGTAAAAAGGTGTTGTGTTGTTTCATTGTGATACAAACGGAGGAACATTTCTAAACCCAATGACAAACAGCAAAGTGTAGTATACTCAAACATGAAACTTCCCTTGACAGATTATTCTTCATTATGGTAACAAACAAATAAATACATTGCATCCAAGCCATCATTTACAATATATTAAAGTCGCTGCGTGATATAGCTTTATATTTCTCTATTGTAGTTATAAAAAAACTCATTTGGTAATATTACAAAAAAAAAAGAGTCGATAACAGGAAGGTAAGAAGCTTAGTTCATTAAGATGTAGGTGTGTAAACACGTCAGGTTGGACGGAGTCACATTCAGAGCGCCCCACGCAGTCGGAGAAAAGCTAAAGCTAATGATCTGTAACAAGGACACCGCCCACACAGCACCCCACACACAGGCGGTGAGTCATGCTCACACATCAATGCTACAAGAAGCACCTCGACGTCCCCCCCCCCCACCCCCCTCCCCCCGCCCGGGTTTTCTCAAAGGTCTGCAAAGTGCTTTTCTTTCCCTTTAATGCACAAGTTTTAAAACCTTTGACTCCATTAGTGGCTTCAAGGTTTCTGTAAAACTGTAACCGACAGACGAAAGAAACGTCCCTTAAGGTAGCTTAAAATTTAAGGTTTTTTTATGTACAAACAACTAGCTAGGGTAAAGTTTTTTCTCTTTATGGGTTTGATATTCAATCAGTGTATCTGCAAATATGATACGGTTATTAAAGCATGAATATTGAGCGTAACCCAGGTTTTGTCTATTGTGTACTATCCTGTCTTCTGTACATTTTACATCTCTGTCACAGGGACTCTGGACCCCGTGTTTCCTGCAGGGACATCTGATAACCTGCCGGTCTGGTTTCAAAGGGGGATTCCTCACTTATCAGTTATCAAAGATAATGAGCGCTCGCCATCAGTCAAACCTGCAGCGGAGGAATTTCCTGTTCCTGTCTTTGATTACAAATTCCCTCAGAAATAAACCGATGATTGTGACTCCGAGATTCTTTCGCTCAGACATGGAATGGGATATGTACAATAGCGAGGGGAGGGGGACAATGGTTGCAATTGTAACCAGCATGGAGTGGACTGGAGTCCATCATTAAAAGCCACTCGGCGTCTGTGTGGGTTTTGTGTCCAGAAATTCAAAACCACCACCAGAGAGCTGACCCCTTTAAAGGGAAACCTCGCTGATAAGGCAGTGTGTACAAAAAGTTTGATTTCCTTTAAAAAAATGTTTCTATTGCTTCTTGACAAAAACACAAGTCGAGTAGCGGTAACTTTTGGGGAAAACAAAGCATATACAATATAAATTATAAAACATTTCATCCAGTGTTTGCTTACTAAATTGCCTGGATTGCATCCTGAAACAATCATAGGCAGAAAAACCTCCAGTTTCAAATCAAACATCACCACAGAAAATATCCAAAGACAAAAATATGGTGACAAGAAATCATGTGCAGAAATCCCTCATCTCCGTCATGCTCTGTGGTGCTGTCTGCGCTGATTTAAGTGCTAAAAGCTCAAAGTAAAAACACACGTAAGGGGTCCAAAGAAACAGCAGACGAAGCTCAAATTGTTAAGGCTGATTCACTGACCCCTCGACTGAAACACTATTTGGCTTCTGGTTGACAGCTGTGTTTACATGCACGGGTTTTATTGTAAGAAGATTGCATCTGTCATGTGAACAGGGTGCTGGTTCACAAGGTTAATCCTGCACATTATGATATGCAGGGCCATCTGATATGCACGTCTTTAAATGCAGAATATTGCAGCTTCTATCGGGGAACATTTGACTGAAGACCGGGCTTCATGAGTCCGCTTTAAAAATGACTCTTCTTCTACTGGCGTGCTGCTAACATAAGCAGCTTAATCAAACTAAATTCATAACAAGGAGCATGTAAACACAGTCAGAGATGGAAGTCATGAGGGGGTTGGTGGTCAGTGCAAAGTCTGAAGGAATGTAATGACGCCATGGCACTTGGTGCGGATCAACAGCCAAGGTACAGACAGACACACAGGAGACATGAAGACAGACAGACAGGGCAGGTTCATGGTCAGCTTTCAGTAGTATGGCATCATGAGTCAGAGGGGGTCGCAGGCGGGGAGTTTGCAGGCACCATGCCCTCCCTGGAAGATCAGTGGATCCTCGCAGACAGAGGTGAAGAGGACACCAGCTGTCGTCCAGCAAAACGCTGTGCGACTTCATCACACAGTCTGTGATCTGGAGGCGTTTCAAAGAGGGGCAAGACGCTCCCTTCAGTTCCAGTTCTGAACGTCCTCCACGAGAAAAAGGAAGAGCAGCAGCAGGAGGAGGAGTATGAGGCGGAGGTGAAGGATGATCATGGAGGTGACGGTGGGTGATGAGAACACGGGCGTGATTTCAAAGACATGGATCAGCTGCCCTGGTTTTTGTGATCTCCAATTTGTCATCCTCGTTGAATTTGGTTGCTTCTTCAGCTCCTCATATGGCTGTCACCTGAAAGACAGAGAGAGATAGAGAGAGACAGAGACAGTGAGACAGACAGACAGACAGACAGACAGATGGACAGAGTGTGTGAGGCAGACAGACAGGCAGAGAGAGAGTGAGAGGGAAGTCACAGAGAAGAGTCCCTGCCTCACCACAGGACATTCTCATGTAATTAATGTTGAGACTGAAAGCTCCTGGGCCATCTGTTAGGACCTTCCTGATAACACCATGACCAGCCTGTGACCTAAATATGTCCAGCATACCGACACATAAACAGTTTGTTTAATGCAGACCCCCCCCTCTTTAAAACAGAGGGCTATAAGCTGCACAAACACAGAGCTGCTGCTATAAGTTAGAAGACTCAGTGGAAAGTTCAAATGTTTGACTCAACACATACACAAAGATTAACGATGAATGCTGATGAAGAATTATGATCATTCTGACAGTTGTGAGGCGTATCAGTAAGAATACAGGCCGCTGACGCTGATGTGAAGAGCGGCACACGTGTGAGCAGCGACGCGTTAAACGACCATCTCTCACTAATCTGTTGATGTCAAAACGTTCACATCAGGACTCAAGTAAAAGAAGATAAACAACATGTATGTGACTATTCATCCTCACACTTCCTGTTATTGTTCATTAAACTCTGCATCATTATCACAATCATACTAATAAAAAAAAACATTAAACAACAATAAAAGACAGAAATAAGAAATAAGAAATAATGAATTTGAACAGCAAATTGTTTGTCAAGATCATCCGCACACATCAGAGAGAACATTTACAGCCAGATGTGTCTGCCTCCAACTCACAGAACATCCTGTTTAAAGCATCCAATGAGAGCAGCTCGTTAAGTCGAAGCTCTTTTGTAACTTGTTCCGAGTGAAGGGAGCAGAAAAATTAAACGCCTTTTCCCCAGATCAGTTCATCTTTACAGTTCATTTGATGTGATTTAAGTCTCCTGACAGCAGGATCACACTTTTTGCCTGTCAAACACCAGGACAACATCTTATTTTACTGACATCGTGAAAAGTCTTCCAGCTGTGAAACTGTAATGAACAGAGATTAAAAGGGGAATGAATGTGGCAGCAGAGATCTACCCTCCATTTGGAGGCCGTTAAGCCTCCATGGTTCCACGTTTGGGATCTCTTGTGATTGGTTTGGAGGGACGGCAATGTGCCCCGCTGTGTGTTGTGGTCTGTCATCAGGCCGCCCTGAATGCGCCATTACACAGGCTACTACTGCTGCTACAACAGGATTAGTGCAGAGCTAACCCAGCTCAGTGTCTCACACGTTAACTACACATACACCAAATACTCCCACATCATTATACCTGCACACGCGCCGGTGACTTCCAGAGAAACAACAAAAAGCTAAATCATACAGACAAGGGCGATAGCTTAGAGGATTCTGTAAAACATGGTGTTTTGTTTTGGAGATGCAGATCCAGTCCTCTCTGGGATGAACCACATCCCTCAATTATTGCCGTCAGTTGATGCTTTAAACTGTGAATTGTTTATGAGCCAAACATAGAATTAAATCCCTCAAATGCCAGCCAGCCATTGAGATAATTAGGAGTTGTGAATGCTTTGATGTGTGTGAGAGTCCTTACAGCTTCTCTGTCACTGTGATGAGACTGTTGGCTGCTCAAACAAACAAAGAGGAGGTCTGAGGGGTCTGGCAGGAAATTAAACTTCTGATCAAACCAAAGACTTGTCGTGGCTTTTAGCTGGGAAGAAGCCAATCATGACTCAACTAAGCTCAATGGAGACGCTATCGATTTGACTGTCTTCTCATTTTGAAGACATTAAGCAGAGACTGTTTAAGAAGTGAATAAAACCAACAAGACATACATAGATTTCATGGAAGGATGTGTGACGTTTTGATACAGCAGATCCAGCACGGCCACACCGCCGCTATTTCGATGCCTCTGCTCTGCGTTCACACGAAGGAGTTATTGAATGGAACAAACGATAATTAAACACCATTAAGAGCAATCAGAAACAAAATGGCCCTTGGCTCTTTGACTTTCTTAATTATCATTCAAATTTGGACTTTAACGTGCAGATAAGAATGACATTTTGTTGCATAGGCTCGTCGTAGTGCAGGATAAAAAAGCAGCATCAAGTATTTCAATAAGGAGTGTAGTATTTACAGCTCGAGCTGCAATTGCCTGTGTTCTGAATTGTTGTGGTAGCAGGCTAATGTTAGCACACTTTGGTTAGCTTGTAGCTTCACATTAAACGTAAATTTACATAGAACAGCTGAGATCTAAAAATAACCAATGAGTATGTTTTTTTCTTCTTTTCTCTAGTCCTTGATTAAAACAACTTTTAAAGCCATGTAAACACGGCTCTGACAACAACACAGCCAGTGGGACTCGAGCTTCTCCCACATTGTAGACAGTCATGACTCAGAGACACATTTACACAGGAGAGAATGATTTCTATATTGTCTCAAATGTTGCACATTCTTCCTTTAAGCCTCAGATTTGACATTTTGAGCATCACAGTTTTTTTTCTATGAAACTGGAAGATGAAAGGGTTTATATGCATGATCAAATACAGGACAAGAAACTCTGAGACTCTGAGACTTATTTAGACTGGTAGAAGAGGAGGAGAATATTTGACCTGTGTGACACAAAGCTATGTTACAATGTGGTGTGTGCGTGTGTACACGCACACCGCAACACAGACATTCAGCTCTCACTCTGCACAGCTGACTGAAGACAGACTGTTGACCGACGAGAACAGGAGAAAAGAGCGTATGCGCCTGCAGCTGAATAAACACTTTCGACTGTTACATTTGGGGGAGCTGACACTTAATCTAAGTTTTCTTTTTTAATTTCCTGAGCAGAACAGGATCGTGGTTACTGAATAAATGACTGTGAAGCTCTGCTGTCAGATCTCACGCTGATCTTTTGACAGCGGCCAGCCCGGGGATGTCCTCCTATCATGTGGTGCCGGGTGAGTCTGGTCAGCACCGGCCGCTTCCTCCCTGCTGAGGAAGTTAATTGGATCTCAGTGTATCTGATCTCCGTCTGGGATTGCATCGCTGGAGATTAATAGCTTGCGATGTATAACAGCTTAAGCGATTACAGCTTCTCTTTATCCTCATTTATTCGGTGGTCGTGTGTCTTTTCTCTCTTACTTATAACTCCATCTCCTACACTCCACTTCTCATCAGATATACACACTTTCTTATATCAAAGTATTCCCTTTAACAAACTGCGCAGTGCATCTTTTTTCTGCCCCTTAAATACAGCTAGTTCCCCCCTGGGACTTGTGGTTGAACTGTGAACTGTATTGATCAGAGAGTCAGACCCAGGGGAGGAAATATTGCCTGTCCCTGATTGGATTATCCTCCAAAACAAATGTTGGAAATCAATCACCACGGAGCGCCTCCATGTTTCACTTTAGAGTCAGTTCACAGGCGCATTCAACTCCGACCTCATGTGGCTGTAATTACTGTTCTCTATAATTAGCCCCGTTTGACAGCAGGACAAAAAGCTTTAGCTGCTGAGTGTGACACAGAGCGGATGAAACCTTCAGGCTGAGTGTCACAAAATGCTCCTGGAACCTGATCTGTGAGGCAGCCATGCAGGAGCCTTTCATGTCACCTGTCGTTAGCTGTGCATGCTAATGCCTCCCTGTCTGTGGTAATGACATTGCAGCACTTAAAAGACCAAACTGGTGGCTTTTTCATATCATAGCCCATTAGCTAACTCTTGTTTATCATTAATGTTTCAGCAGACTGTTCTCCAAAGATTAAGGCAACTTTTAAGATTGATTTCCTGCCGTCAAGGCAGCCACTGGATCCCATTCATCAGCGCACAATGCAAATGAAGTCACAGAGCTTTGGAAGTTGCTCGTGATGGGTGATCCATCAAACCATTACTTTTTTCCCAAAAAGTTAGGCTTTTATTCAGACTCTGCTGATTTAGAAATTATATTATCGTAAAGCAAAAGAAAAAAGAAAAAGCAAGAGAAAGACTGAATCTTACATCATCATTTTAGTATTACTCATGATGATAGCCTCCACCTTTCATACTGCATGTACTCGAGTACAGTCCGCAGGAGATGTGAACGCAACTGTGCTCAAACAAAGAAGTGGATCGCACCTGGTCATGACACGGTGGACCTGTCAACGAGCGCCACACACTCTACTCTCTATTGACAAAAAAATTAAAAATAAATCTCTGAATTAAATAAAAAATGGAACGGGCTGGCAGCTCAGGGGCAGAGGCGCTGCTTGTCAACAGGCAAGGCAGGAAACTGCTTTGGGCCCCAGTTAGCCCCCTTTGGGCTCACAAACTCAGACCAAAGCAATGTGCAAAATTTGCAATGACAGGAGGAAACCTCCTTAACCCTTTATAGGGCAAACACTGAAATACTTTGAAATTCAAATAATCAACCTCAGAGTGTTATTAGGGGACAAAACAGAACTTTATTTCTGTTAAAAAAAAATCTACATTTTGTAGTTTCATTTGGAAAGAAATTGACGAAGTTATCATATTTGGTTTAAATGCCACCATAGCATTATCAGTGACGTAGGGTGATCTCTTCTGATTGGCTGAGTGAGGATCACATGCTTCTCGACCTTACTGAGGTGCAGAAGGGTGGCCATATGTAATGTGTACCTAAATGACCATAAACAGTCACTTGCCTGATAAAGGGTTAAGGGGCCCATCTGACTGCACTCCTTCACGCTGCCCTGCTAAGCGTTGCGTGCATTATTGTTATAAAAAACAAAGTTTGTCAGTGAAAGTCACAGATATAAACATAAACAGGACAAAACGAGAGGAGGAGTAAGCGTTGTGGCACTGGCCAACGCTAACTCCTACTTGATTTTTGCCCAGTCCCCCGACAGACTCCTTCATCACCAAAGCTCAGGGGAGCTGAAGGGATGACGCCTTCACCAAGGACCAGTGCTAAGCAATAACAGAGTTAGCCTAGTTGCATTGTTGTGACTCGCCTCTCGTTTGCAGACCAGCGTCTCGTTTTTATGTATCCGATTGTATCCTCCTGTTTGAAGCTCTTCAAGAATTTGCACCTTTGCACAATATTTGCCGCCAAATCAAATGTTGCCTTCAAATACTGCACAGAGACGGCACATCATCACACTGCGTCCAACTCTGATCTCGAAGCGTCCTATTAGAATTCCCACACACCTACATTTCCAGGAATTCACAAGTCGGCGTCATTTTATCACGAAGAACCCTCGACTACGATCTCTTCATCAAACCGTGGCTGACATTTTTTATCCCTCACCATGAAACCAAAGTTGCTACAGCTGCTTCATCGACGGCATGTGAATGGTAGATGGTCAACGAACTTGAGCTTGTATAGAGCGGATCTGACGAGTGTTAAGAGGAAATTAAATCCTTACAAAGTTATAATGACATGAAGGAGGCGATCAAACCTTGACCTTTGGGCTGACCATGATAACCTTTCACAAACAAAGTCAGGGCACATTCCTCGTCCTTCCAATCAGTGAGTCAGAGTTTAATCTTGTTTTCTCTTCACTTTGAACTTCAGTAGCTCCCCATTGTACCACAGAGCAGACTTGGCTGGTATGCTGCTAACTTATTGTGTCTTTTCTTCCCTTGGTTAATAATTGGAGAGGGTTTTTTTTACACTTTGTGTGTGTGAGTCTGATAAAGGCAGGAAGGCAGCGCTGGCCTTGATAAGCTGCCAGAGAGTCGGTCAAATAACTCCAAGAAGTTCGTGACACTCTCTGAGAACAATGGAGCGGATCACAGATCAATCATTGTGTGTATCGACTGCTGCGTTTACGATGTCGTAAAGCTTCAGATCAGAGCGTCTCTGAAGTCCTGGACATATCTTGTTTAGTGATCTCTGTGCCTCATAACGAAAGGACGCGAGACGATGCTTTCTAATGAGAAGAGATAGCACTATGATTTGTCATTGTGCCTCTTTGTTATCGGCTACTTCAACTGCTCGTAGAGCTGCTGCTGACTTAAAGGACATTAAAGTGTCGGCCTAATATCTGCTCTTTTGATGTAAAAGTAATTTACCTGGTCATACCTTGACTGAGGCGGTGGGCAGTGACAGCTGGCTCAACCTGAGGAGAGAGGAAGAGAACGAGGAGTTAGCGATGAACCCAAACTTTGAGAAACTCTTTTTCACAGCAAGAGACACAACTTTCAGGAGGTGGCAGAGATTTAAGCGAAATTTGAAGGCAGTGAGAGAAAGGTCACCTCCATAATGAGAAATAATACATTTAGTCATTTCTATTGCAGATCAAACTGTCCCAATGTCAAGTATTTCACAGAATATGGTCAACCAGCCCGACCAGCACTTTAGGCACTGGTGGACCATTTCCATTGCATCGTTCAGAAGCTACATTACTTTACGTTAGTGAACTTCTGGAGTTAGTTCTTGTAATTTGGGTTTTTTGTGAGCTTGCGACTCCTCTCTCATATTTCACGGCCTCTGCTAAGCACTTTAAAATGTACAGTTCACTTAGCAGGCTTTTATCTGAAGCGACTTACATCAGAGAGCAAGTACAACAAAAGCAAGAGGATCTCCGAGCGGACACACAGGTGCTGACAGGAAGTGACCAGAGGCAAAGCACAACTTTTTGAAAAGTGCTTTATAAATAAAACTTAATATTAAACATTTATTAGTCTTTTTTCCACCACTTTTCACCAATTTGACTCATCACACGCCATCTGTCGAGCTCGATCTGTCACTCATTGCTCTCCGCTCGGGGCTGGCCTGACCCACACTGAGTTTGAACTGTCGGGCAGAGTGGCATCGCAGATGAGACAGATCTGCTCTCACACAGCACTAAGTGTGAATATGGATCGGGTGAATGCACTGAGGACGAGGTGGAAGAGGAGGAGGAGGAGGAGGCGGGGGGGGGGGGGGGGGGGGGGGGGGGGGGGGGGGGGTTGGGAGGGAACGCACTGAGCTATAAATGGCATCCCTGCAGCCAAAAAAAGCTAACAACCTAGAAATAATAAAGCACTCTTCAGGGCTGGAAATAGAACGGCGCGCTCCAGTGAGTAACTCGTTCGGCTCTGCTCCCTTCAGAAATAGCGCTGAGTATCTGAGGACACATTCGGAGGAGGGAGAGAGAGAAAAAAAAAAAAAACAGCAGCCAGCAAAGTGGCCGGTAAAGTCGGGGGTGGGAGGGGGGAATTTATAAATTGGAGGCTTTATAGCGTGAATGGAAACTATAAATATCAGAGTCATGAAACTAGAGGAGTTGTACAAAGTTGTGTAAGTTGTCATCTTTCTCGCTCCCGGAGGAGCTGTTTGACGCTTGTTACATAAGAGCTGCTGCTGTTTGACTTCTTTAGGATGTTTAGCATGCCTGCACACACGCATGCACGCACAGCTCTGCAGAGGCCCTTAAACTCTCTGAAGTATGCAGGGGTATGTTTGCTCTGTGTATATGTATGTACAGTATGTAATCTGATAAGTTAGCATATGATTAACCCACCTGTGGGTGAGGCATAAGAGGAAAGGAACAAACAATAACAGGTTAAAATTTTAAGACTGTAGTCGTATAAATCCTGCAGTGTTGTAGTCAACAGCACACTAACTGACCATAAATATCTCTAAAAAAAAATCATAATGGGGGGGGGGTGACTTTCACTTTGACCGTAACACCAGGAAGGTTTTGTCTGTAACCACATAAATTGAAATGATTTGTTCTTTTATAAATATATATATATATATAATATATCCTTCTTATCACAGTAATGATAAGGAAAACGGTGTCCCAGTGGTGCTCTTGACCGGTCTTGATTTAAAATCCAGTCTGCCCAGTCAGAGGCCAAGACAAGACTGATTTCAAGTACTACAACACTAGAAGTAGTGGTAGGTTTAGTGGTCGTAGTTTTCCTCTGTATTTGTGAAAAATGAGAAAAAGAGAAACCCCTGGCTGTCTCTGTTTAACATCTCTGAGTGTTTTAACTCCGTCTGTGGTCCTATCAGCTCATGCACAGTGAGAGTCATAAAGAGGCGTGTGGTTGGATGTAGTTTGACTGAACATGTGCCATCTGCCCACACTGAGCAATAATGTGGTCAGATAGTTTGAACCACAAACTAGTATCTATTACTGGCACGACGGCAAGAGTGTGACTTTTCTTTAAGTCATTGTTTCTGCAATCGTTCCTCTTTTTGTTATTTTCCTGGATCACACTCAACAGAAGCCACAGCCAAGACTTAGTGGTGCTTTTGAAGAAACCCCCGTTAAAGTTGGTCTTCAACATAACACTGAGGAATTATTAACAGTCTGTGTGGAGGCTTGACCCCCGGTTATTCAGTGGAGTAAATTCACTGAAATGTGACGTTGACTGTTTGCACATTTCCTTTTTTTTTAGGCTCTCAAACAGTCTCATTCTGCTGCAGTTGTTCTAAAATCTTACGCTTGTGTCTTTATTCAAGGTTTTGGTGTGGGAACAACCAGCGACCAACTCCACAGGGTAAAGAAAAAGGGACTGCAGACAGACATCAGACTGCCATCCTGTCTAAAAACGTCCCTCATCTTCAACAGGAAGGAAGTCATTTCTGAGGGCGCTGGCACCAGGGGAGCAAGCCGGCGTGATAAAAAGTAGGAAAAAATAGTCGAGAAAGAAACAAGAAGTCATGTCTCACCATCTGAGGGAGGATGAGTGTGTTTGTTTTAGCCTTTTAAGGCCATGACAAGCTACTGTGGCCTCTCGCTTCACATCTTTTGGTGTTTGCAAGGGGAAAATATGAACGCACAGATGAGAGGGGCGGTAGCTGCTGAAAGTCTAAGTAAGCACACTTTAAGGAACTGATGGCTCAAACAGCTCGTGTCAACTCGGGAACACTTTTAGCTGACTGGGGCTTTCTCAGTTTGGGATGCTTGGCACCCTTGTTGGCATGTTCCTGACAAACGTCAAACCCCGGCGTCAGGGTTAGAGAGCATAACAGTGTCCAGATGAATTAATAACCCCGTTTGTGTCTCAGACGAACAACAATATTTCAGCCTCTTGCACTTAGGTGGCGTGTTTGGGTTTTTGGAGTCAGTGGAGGACATCTGCAGTAAGTATTAAATATTTAAAGAGTGCATGACTAAATAACAAATGAAACGATGATGAGTTATTCAAACAATGTCTGAGTCACTTACTGTTTCTCGGCCTTCTCCCTGTCATCCAGGAAAAACAGAGCGGTGGCCAGGAAGAACATGCCCCCCAGGACGATGATGAAGGGGCAGAGCATGAGGGCATAGCCCAGACTGAGGAACCTCCACAGGACTGACGTAGCGTAGCTCTCCTGAAGGGCGTCTGAGATCTGCACCCAGGCGAGCCGGCAACAAACACACAGAGAGGAGAAAGGTTTAATAGATCATCGGATATGGCTTCAATACAGACTATACTACAGACTACATACTACAGGCATGTGTGTCGCCTCTCCAGGAAAAAGGACCCCCCCCCCCAACAGCAATAATATATCATCACTTCAACTAGCATCAAGGCACCTAGCTAGTTAAAGTATCCCTCAGTGTACGAGCCAGGCCAAAGAACCATGAGCCAAACTTATACGGCTTATTTAATTCAAAGATGATTACATGTGGTAGAAACCCAAAATGAAACAGTTTCATGTTTCAAATCTGTTTCTCTGATACTTTCAGGATACATCAGAGGAGGCTGCAAGTCAAGCTGTCAATTGTTTCAACATTTGTTTGTGAACAAGAATGAATCTGTCTCCGGAGGGTCAATTTGAATATTTATAGATTTTTTTTCTGTCCTGTCACGCTCTCACACACCACACAATGCCCCTGCCCACTCCCGTTGGACGAGCGAGCGAGTTCTGCCTCTGTCATCATAGCAACAGATAAAACCGACACTGCATGATGTAAGACGCCCCGGCTTTGTTTGAAAGCGAGGCCGCATTTCACTGCTCTTATCGCTGGCTCGAGTCTTGAGTAACACTGCCAATCAGTCTGTCGTAAACAAACAACAGCTGGAGAACAGTGGGTGTGAAGTCACCGATTCTGCCTCCCTGTGTCGCTCATAAAGAAGCTCACAAACACAAATACATCACCGGCCTGACAGTCGTGACGGTGAGGAGGATGATGTTAGCTTTTAGCAGATTGTGAGGATGTATGAAGAGGCAGAACCAGAGGGGACTTCTCAAATGTGTGTGAGTGTGTGAGCTGCATAGGTCACTCTGGTAGAAGCACATTGATTACATGTTAGCGTCAGCAAAAACGAGACCCGGAGAAATGCTGACAGGAGGATGTCAGAGGGTGCGCATGTGTACAGTATGTGTTCTTGTGTGCAAAAGCATGTCTGCATTGTAAAGAGAAAGACAAATTCAGTGTGTGTGGCCGGTGCAGAGTTATATCGCCAGGTACAGGAAATTGCCCGGCAACTTGCACACTTCAGCGAAGCTAAAAATACAAAGCACATAATGCTGCACGTGTAATTATCCAACTAGAAAGCATATCTTGGTGAGATCGCTCAGAAATGGTTCCCGGCGTTCCCCTGCCACCCACTCTGCCTGCGGCTGTGTCCCACTCATGCTGTATAGGAGAAGTCCATTACGTGTTTCTCAAGGGATTCTGACGTGACAGCTGCCACGGTCTACGTGCTGTTGGATGGAGATCTCAGCTCCATCTCAGGAGATGTACAGATTTACTAAAACACTTCTCATTTTACACAACCGAATGTGCAATCTGTGTGGCGTTTAAGCACCAATATCTGCAAGCGTTTCCACAACAAGTTTGTATAGTTTAAAGCAGCATCTGCTGGTCTGTTTGGTCGACATGTCAAAATCCAAAATGAACCACAAAGCACTGAGTCATCGCTCACTTTCTCCTGTGGCTGCTTCGTAATAAGCACCAGTCTGTTTTTTTTTTTGTTTTTTTTTACCAGATTCTCCAGTTTGCTTTCACATGGGATTGATGCCAGTCCACATGGGTGACTGTATATCTGCCTGAGCGAAGTATGCGTCACGACACGTCCATCACACTCGCATGCAAAACCTCAGTGCAGGAACTGAGGCAGTGAGCGATGACGCATTTGGAGCTTTCTGGGGCTGACCAACCCCCAGAGGGTCAGAGTCATGACCCGGGAGGCTGGACGGAGAACCTGACTGACTGACTGGCTCACCGAGGGGACATGTCTGGATAACTCTTGTGTGTGTGTGTGTGTGTGTGTGTGTGTGTGTGTGTGTGAAGGCCGCAATATTCTGACAATTTAGAGCTTCCTGAAAAACTGAAAATTCTCCCTCTGCCTCAATCATATCAAAAACACACCTGTTAACAACTTTTGTTAATATTTATTTATCTAGATGTTGATCTGTTACAGTGATGATACAGGATAGTAAGGAGTGGTCGCAAATATTTACATCAGTTTAATAAAATAGACCCAGGCTGAGTCACAGAGTTTCAAAGTTCAGTCTAATTGTGTCAGTCGGAGGTTTGTACAATTCAAGATGACATGGAGGTTTATTTGATCTGCAGGAAACAATACATCACAAGCTGTTGAGGCAGATTCTGTTTCCCAGAATAGTGAGGGTCTTTATGCCAGTTTTTTCATCCTTTTGAAGAGCTTGTCTGAACTGGGAAGTAAACTACAGCTCCTTTTATCTGCGCTGACAATAGTTGAACATTTCCATTTACGGAGGAAACAAAAAGAACAACAAGACACTTTTAATGCTACTGTGTCTCCTGCCAGCCTGTCAGGCCCTGACAGGATCTCCAGGATCTGTTTGATTCACTAATCCAAGAGTTACACTTTACCTTTGTGAACATGACCCGGGCTGTGAGCCAGAGATTCGACGGTGAGACGCAATGTAAACACACAGCACCAAGGCAGACTATTCTCCAAAAGATTTAAAATGTAAAGATCTGGCCTCCTTGATGTTATATGTTAGGCTTATGTGTGCAATTTGGGAGGTGAGGCACTGTGACCTTGAGAGCATCTCTTAAAGGACCTTCTTTCTCTCCCCTGACCGATCAAAAACAGTAACGCCAGCCCCTCCTTGTGACCATGAGTTTTACTAGAAAATGCAGCTGACAGCCTGAAGAGCAGTGGTGAAATCACACTTCAGTACACCAGCCCTCCTGAGATGTGTGCTAAAAGCTCCTCTTGTTCCTCACTTAGCACTGGCCCACTTAAAGCAAGAGCAGAGCCTGGTGTCTGAAAACATCCTGCGTATGAATGGGGTGCTTACAGGCTTTCAAACAGCACAACGTTAAATATATCCCCCCTCAAACACGCACCATTCACACAACAGAACTGCCTCTTGGGGAGTCTTACCAGGCCTATCAGGTATGGACTCCCTGCGTCACCCAGCAGATGAGAGGTGAAGCTCTGAAAGGCAACCGCAGTTGCTCTCCTCGTCGGGATGACGACAAACTGCCAAGAGATAAACAGAGGGAGAAAAACACATGAGAGGATGTAAGATGATACGTAAAAAGAATTGTTCAATTATGCATGCCACTATTTCAGCCCTGATCAGAACAGCGTGTTTCTGTGTCTGTAGCTTTAAATGTAAATGAGCTGTGTCTGACCACGCCTCCTCTTTAGAAGGGCTCGGGTAGCTTGGGTATTCTCGCTCCGAGTCCCATTGTTTGTAAGAAGGCAGACTCAGAAGGAAGAACAAACACCTAGCTGTGCGAGTGTCACCCACCTGGGGGAGGGGTTACTGCCCTTTGTGATGTCATGAAGGGAAAATCTCCAAAGGGCCTGTTTGAGCACACATTTTTTGAAAAGTGGAGCAGGCTAAAGACGGAGAGGATGGACTTTTCTCATCATTGGGGGGGTTTGTATACAGACTAGAGACACATTAAAGTTAGAGGAACATTTTGCATAATAAGTGACCTTTATCAATCTAATTGGCCTACTAATTAATGAGCCATGAGCGTAGGCTGCATAGCTTTTATAACTTAGTATTTAACAACATTTCGCTCGACTCCAGCTCCGCCCCCTTGTACAAACAGTATTTGGTAAATTTGGCTCATAAAAGAAAACCTCGAAAAGGGAAAAAGCCATTGAGTCACTGAGGCAGTTGACAAACCGTCCTGGTCAAGGTGGCTACATGCATTATTTATATAGCATATGATAAATCCATCTTTAATTAGACCTATGTCTAATTAGATGACCAACTTCTGCTTTAGTTAATTGCAGGAATTTCCAGTGACCCAGCAGATAAATATAGGTCTTTCAACTTACCATTAAAATGTCTGCTGTTATGGCCCAGTTCAGGAAAAGCAGCGTCTCTCCTATGAAGATGCAAACCTAAAAAAAGAAGTGGATAAAAACAAAATGATTTAGTGGTTCTAATTAAGATCTGCCCTTTTCCTCTGCACAAAAGACTGCTAACCAGACACGGAGCCAAAGGAGGAGGACGCAGATTTTGCTGCAGTGTGTGGGAATCCACGACTGAATAAAAGTGCTTTGGCTGCCGTGGTTTAAAAACATGTCATTAAGTCGTGGCCCGATTATACACAGAGGTGCAGGCTTTCATTTTGGTTCCATTGAGCGTACAAGCTGAAAGCAGCATGGAATGATAACGGCTGTTTATTATCATCCAAGCCATATATTCAGTGGGGAAACATTTTGTACACTTTCTTGTACAAGTTTAGATGCAAGCTGCAAGATTTGAATTTATGACTTACTCCTGCTTGGGTGGAACATAAAATGTAAACTTGAAATACCACAGTGGAGTAGACATAGAGCATACTGTAAGCTGGCTTCTGTATAAAAGCAGCTGCAGCTGGTGTTGCTTTTTGGCTACTTTCTTAAAAAAACAACCCCAGAGGGATTTGGTTGCAGTGGATTCTACAGTATCTGCATCGGCTGGTTTGGTCTGGCACGGTTTAACACGGCGGGTTTGATGTGTGTTTCCTGCCAGGGGAATCACCCTTCTGCCGGCGTGTCAGACCTGCAGTACAGTACAGACAGCTTCAAAAGGAGTCTGACGGCGAGGGATGTAGACAGTTCTGCTGCGAGAGCTGCAAACCAGACACCGTGACCGACATGTTGAAGAGAGAAGCCTGACCCTCTCCTCAGATTAGCTGTGTCGATGAGACAACAGCTGCGAGGGGTCAAGACGGCCTCTGCAAAGCAACACCGACCGTTACCGCTGCGTCACGCATTATAATGATACACATCTGTCAGCGCTTTGCCATGAAACCTGAATCCATCTCTTACAACTGTTGCTGTGCTGTACACTGAATGAACACTGT
Source organism: Symphodus melops (assembly GCF_947650265.1). Lineage (NCBI taxonomy): Eukaryota > Metazoa > Chordata > Actinopteri > Labriformes > Labridae > Symphodus > Symphodus melops. The sequence goes on along the minus strand of NC_136701.1, from coordinate 3,820,327 downwards.
ACAGTCGAGGAGTCTGAGAAGGTGTGAGGTCACAGGTTTAAAGTTACAGTTGGATTGAAAACGGGGATCGTTCTATGCACATCGTGGAGGGGCAGGGCAGTGCGAAGCGCTTCTTGTAGCATTTGTGCAAGTGTGGGGGCATCTTCAACAGTTTAATTGAAGAAACTAATGCTGACATTGAATAACGCAATATAGCTTCAGTTATTTTAACAATCGCTGGTATTGATAGTCGCTTTACAAGAACTGTGAGTGAAAGAGAGCACGCACTGTCTGACTTGCAAAGGTATGTTGCCAAGGACTTCTATTTCTTTGGCATGTATCAATAAAAGATCCACAACCGGATCAGTTGAGCCAGCAGGGGAGCACAACACGTTGTGTGTATATGTGGAACTCCTGCTGTTCTATGCTTCAGAAAGCCAGAAAACGATGTGAATTCATTGTAAGCATCTCTGAAATCTCTGAAGTATCTGTTTTTACCTGTGAAGCTGATCAAAATGTCTTTAAGGAAACCAGATTCAACAAACAAGTAGTGGATATGAGAACATTTCAGAGCACATACGAGAAGGTGGATCAGGCCCTCTATTCAAACCTTTTATTCACAGGTGTCTGTGGAGTGGCTCTACTCTCGTCGCCTCTGTCACGCAGTGCTCGTCTCAAATCGAGTTGGACAGATCTGTAACGGTGTAATTAATATGGATACTTGTGATGCTCTGCTCTAATTGGCTGAGTCATGCCTGTGTCAAACATGTGATAAATGTGCGCTCTCTGACCTCATCTGAGTTCCTATTTGGATTGGATGAAATCCATATCACCTCCAGGGCAAGTCATTATGTGTGATTTCGGAAATACTTTGTGTTGTCGTTGTTAGTAACTACAGCATGGCGTGACGATTCGTTAAGAAGATGTTAATCAGAGTTTGATTAAGTCTGTGGAGCTGCTCAGCTCAATCAAAGATCCTTCAAAGGTCACTGGACTTGGTTGAAGATCTTGAAGAAGTCTGGCTGCCTTTGGATCACGCTTTTTAATTTCCTAGTCCAGGAGCTGCTGTTTGCCGAGTATCGTAATTTTATAAAAACACTCACATCATGTTGTTTAACTTCCTGACAACGAGGCTAGACGAGTCAAACACTAGCCAAGGTTGCATATTCAGGACACGGAAGCCAGTTTGTTATTTTCCCTTTCACGCATGGGAAATATTTTCCAATCCTTCTCAACTTTCCAGCTTCATTAGTTCTTCAGACTGCGTTCCTATTCCTTTGTGTCTGATAAGAATGGGACGTTTGCCTGGTGAGCCTGGCAGCCCACAGTGCATTGTTTCAGTGCTTGTTAAGTTGCACCCTTTCCTGCTTCATGAGGAAATTAGGCTGCAAAGATCTCGGCAGATTTGCCTGGGACTCTTAACTTTTGGCCAAAGGATGTTTTAACCTCTGCCACCTGCAGCAGCTCCCAAGGCGTCTCTATCATGTAAGCTGCATTTAAAACATTACATTATGAAGACGAACACCGGCCCGCTGCCTCAGGCCTGAGCCGGCTTTATTCATGATGAGCTTCAACAAAACCTTCTCTTGTTAGAGTGGTTACCAGACTTTCCTTTCTGATTCTCTTTCCCTGAGGCTAATACATAATTAAAATGCTGATATAACCCCTTGAGCGGGACGTTTTTGATTCAGGACATGTTCATTTTGAGACGTAGGGAAGCTAGAAGTCCCCTTCCTGTGCGGCAGACACAACATCAAACACGAGAGAATAAATGGAAGTGACTCTTACATAAGCTCCCACGATGCTCTTCTTGGCCACCACGAAGATGAGGCAGATGAAGATGGCTGAGCCGAGCATGCTGACGGCGCACACCAGCGGGTCGGCTCGCTCGGTCTTCTGCCGACAAAACCTTGTGGTGGCAGCTCCAATGACCACGCCCAACAGACCCGTGACACAGGTGATCGCACCGAAGATTAAGCTGGACAAGAGAGCGAAGCAAAAAAGAGGATAAGTGTTATTTTACTTTAAATTATTTTGACCTTTCAGATTGTTACGTTAACGTGGCGAGCTTATCCTAGAACATGTGCAGTAAATCTGCAGTAAAATGAGATCTTCACGTCTCGTTTTCAGCTATGTATTTGAATGGTGCCCACAGATCTACAGGTGATGCCCCTGAGTGTCCAGCGCAAGGAAGTACATTTCTTTACGAATTGATAGAAATAGTCACTGACAAATCTGATCTCTCCATCACAATGAATTAAAACTGGATAAAAAAGTTATTTTGACCAGATAAATTAGCTTTATGATCAAAGTTCACAGTGGAATCAAAGGAAATAACCCTCAAGCTAGTTAGCAACCGGTTAGCTTAGCTAGCACGGTCTCTCTGAAATCCACCGCAAAAGTAAAACAGGTTTTGCAGGCACATTGGATATCAACCTCATTGACTTGTCCCTGTACACTTACATAAGTGGAAACTAGGCGTAAGTCTGAAAGTCTGAAACATTTTGCATTAATTTTTAAACAAATATTTAGCGAAAACCATGTTTGATGTAAAGCTTTCTTAGTTCTCTAAAGAATTCAGGGAATTCCTTTTCTATGGTACTTGAAGTTTCCATCTAAAAAGTCTCCTTCTGAAGCGGGGATTTGGTGGGCTTATAGGCCAGAACCTCCTTATCCCTGCAAGACATGCAAACACCTTTTACCCTACATGGAAGCATGTGGGAGGCCAAGAGGTTAACGGGCTGAAATTGGGATTCATCCAAAATATACAGAGATCCTTTTATGTTTTCAGATCATGCACCTATAGGTTGGGTTATGCACACATAAAATGCTGTGTTTTATTATGATATGGATCTATAACAAAAACAGGATTCTTGTTGAAGAAAACCAGCTCCAGCAGAAGCTGCAGAGACCTCCCATCCTGCATCCCCTCTCACCTGTCTGTGCTGCTGCAGATCTCTTCGGTGCAGGCCTTGGCTGTCTTCTGCACCACCTGGGCTCGAACCAGGTACTGAGGAATCCACATACCAAACGCACCCGTGGCAAAAGACACCGCCGCGGACGCCAAGGAGGAGAACATGTAGCTCCGACTAACCGAGACAAAGAAAAACCCGCTTATCATCAGGGTACAGGACGGTTAGAAATAAGATTCTGTTTTCTGTTCTGAAGTCTCAAACATCTTCCTCATCTTAAATCTGATAAACAACAGATGACAGGGAGTTTTAGAAAAGACAAATATTAAAGCATCAGCTCGGAGGTGAGAAAATGAGACTCTGGAGCTCAGCAGGAGGTACACTGATATACTGTATGCAGGGAAGGTTGACAGTTTTATCTGACGGACAAAAATAACACACTATTTTATGCTCTTCATGTTTCCATTGGTGCTGAATGTGGCAGACTGTGTACAGCTCACAGTCACAGGGGGAGGCTCACACATGTTTGCTCTCCTGAAATAGTCCCCATAAACCTGCCTGGCTTCATTAAAGTGGCTACATCATCATATTTTATAACTTTAAACAGAGCCCACAGGTCGTTTAACAACAAGGGCTCACAGTGTCAGAGATGCAAAGCTCCGTTCACAGGTCAGCAGTGACAGTACTGGCTCACTGTGTCAACATCTCTATGCCTCTAATTGATACCATAAAAAGATCCAATCATTCTTTATTTGTGGAGCAGCAATTCAAAGCAAATGTTATCCCTGGGCACCTTGCAGAAGGAGCAGGTCTAGACTGGACTCTTTATTGTTCATGTCCTGACTTTTAGACTAACAACACATTTGTTTAGTCAGTTTTTCATTCAGCATTTTTAACTTGTATTCAAGCTTTTTTTAAAAGGTTTTTTATTAGCATGGACCGATGTCTGCTCTCAGACTAGTTTTTATTTTAGTATCTATATTGAATCAGAGTAAGTAGTGTGTTTTAAATCTCACCACTCTTAGAGGTGTTTCTTTACATGTGCAAGTACAGTCAAAAGTATCCTTCACAGTGAATCACCTAAGCCACAGCAGCAGCAGCTTCAGACATTAAAAATAACAAAGTATTTATAATCACTCTTGTTTCTGACGTTCCGGTCAGAGAGAGACCTTTGCTTTCATTTCATTGTGTTTCATACAGTAGCTTGTTAATAACTCCCCACAGCTGCTTTAGTATTTTATTTACTTAATGAAGTGCAGAAGTTATTTTCTGTCCTGCTGGCAGATCATTTTTCTTAAGCCCTTCACTCCTTTGTTTCTAATAACTAACATTTGCAGCATTCTCTTAATGATCTGCTGGGAATAAAACTGATGATTTTGTGGACATACACCCCATCACTGGACTATCTATGAATCCCCCGGTGTATTCCTTGCAGCTTACTTCTTGGCGAGTGCCTTCATGTCACAGCACCAGGAGGTGCTGTACTTGATGCGTCCTCCCATCTGGTCCGCGCTGCCTCTCTTGGGCTCCGGCACGAAGAGCAGAATCAGAGTCCCAGCAGTGATCCCTAAAACTGGGGACACCTGTGTGAAAAAAGGGAAGACCTGTGAGACCTCGGATTGAGTTATGCATCACATTGACATGATAGTGAGAATGGGTGGGGCTTGTATTCGGGGCAGACTTGAGACTGGGGACAAAGAAAAGAGTGTTTACAATGTGAAAGGACGACCAATGACTGTGTTTGTGGATACGCCTCACATCCTCTACAAGCCCTCTGCAACTCAGGACATTCCCTCTGCTTACTCTGCTGGCACAGTGTGTGTGTGTGTGTGTGTGTGTGTGTGTGTGTGTGTGTGTGCGTGTGTGTGTTTGTGTGTGTTTTTGTGTTTGTGTGTTTAAAAGCATTCAAGACTTTGAAAGAGCTTGTGGCTGCTTTGTGAGCACCAAGGTGAAACCCTCAAAGGTGCTCATCTGCTATTATGTTCACCATCATCTTTCATAGGTTGTGCCTGTCCTTGCATGTACGTGTGTGTGTGTGTGTGTGTGTAGGTGTGTGTGTGTGTGTGTGTGTGTGTGTGTGTGTGTGTGTGTGTGTGTGTTTGTCTGTGCAGGGGGAGAAACAAAGACACAAAGCAGGCTTGGATGTGTGGGAGAGGTCTTCTCAGACTGATACAAATGCACACAGAGGCAAAAACCAATTTCATCTGTCAAGGGAAATTCATGATATTATATTTCCTAGCTCATTTATATGCAAACATATCACAAAAATGTGTGTGTACTCAAGTTTTTTTATTGAGGGAGTAATTTTGCAACATGATGTGGCTCATAACGCAGCTCATAATGTGGCTCAACATAATGTTTGTGGTCCCATAGGTGTGAGGATTACACTGATTATTTCCTCTCCCATGCTGTGTCTCCTTCTGCAGCCTTCTTCTGCTTTTAACGTCCTCGGCGAAAATCTTCTAAATTGCTTTTCACGCAGGATACAAAGATCAAACTTAAAGGATATGATCCAATTTTTCTCACTCAACTCTGCACATAATAATTCACATAATAAGAAAAGAGACCAGGAACCTGTGACCTCTGACCCTGGCACTCTCAGGGCACATTAAGATACTTCCTGTATGGAAGCTTTGCAATCAAACGATTGAGCTAATGCCCTGTACTGCTCCTTATTCCTCCCCCTCCTCTTCTGTTCCTTCTTATCATCTCCTTTTTTTTTTTGCAAAACAATGAAGGTGGCTGGAACATGGTGGGCAAAAACAAACGGAAGCGCTGCCGTGTTTTTTTCCTCAGAACAGGATACTGCAGCACGGACCCTGTTTCATGTCTGCGTTCTTGTTTTCCTCCACATGCCACAACGGTGATTAATCAGCTTTGAGATTGTTTTATTGGAATGTCATTGTGGCTTCTGTGGAAAAAAAATTAAAAAACATGCCCCGCTCTTTGTGCGTTTTTAACGCTCCATCGAGATAAGAAAAAATTAATGTCCTGTTTTCCTGTTTCCTCAAACCTGAAGAGAACTGTCATATCCAGGGATCTCCTGCAGCACGACACGCTGAGGAAATGTTTAATGTCGACCTTTAAATGCCGACAGGTTCCTCAGGTCGTCACTTGTTTTTAGGGATTTTAAAAGCTGACCCTAACGGCAGCAGGGAGTCCTGTTAGAGCTTTTCATTGGTTCTCCCTCTCTGTCTTACAGCTGGTATGTCTTATAGAGCTGTTCATTGCCAACTGCTTTGTGTGAGGATTTCCAATGAAAAGAGTGCTATGACAACAGTGATGTACACTCCTGATTTAACACATGTACCTGCTCCTGCATGCAGTAAACATGCTAATCCAGAACATGTACGCACATACTCCTCTATTGAGGGTTGACTTCTCTGCTTCACATTCACGATTCTACTGATCATTTTCTCCTTAAATACTTCTCATGGCTCAGACGTCATAACCTCCCCACTTTCCATTGTTCTTTTTGAAAAGACAGACAGTGTTATTGTTGCAGCTGCAGTGGTTAGCTGGTGGTTATTTCTCTACGGCTGGTCCTGGACTCTTTGTTTGTCTGACACAATCACACATTTGGTCAACCCCATCACAATCCACAGCACAGTTACAACCCCCTACAGCACCCTTGACATGTATTTTGTTTTGAACACGGAGCGAATGTGTCACTTTCAGCTTCTTTTGTCAATGCTGGAACTAAACCAGTACCAACAAAAGAAGCTTCACAGGTTGAGGAACTACAGGGACATTTTTATTTTTTACCACTGAGGACACCATTGATCCCGCTTTCCCCGAGCTGACCTCCGTGTTTAAAGTGTGATGAAAGATAAATGTGTTTACAGCCACTGAAGAGGAAGAAACTGATATCATCCTTGATTTTTAATAGAAATCCACTTTGCTCTCTGCAAAGTCATCAGATCAGAACTGTCCTTCTACAACATGCAGATATATTTTTCTTCTTCAGTGATGCCAGAGGATGTTGAGTAAGCTTGATGTGAAATGTTTTAGAAAGATTATTTTAAGAAGATTTTTTGCAGCAGACTGGTGGCAGATGCTCATTCGGATGTGGAGCGTTGTCCAGCCCTTTCCTCTTGGCATGCTGTGTCACTTTCTGACAGTGTCGTGACCGGCAAACACCTGTTCATCCTTGTGTGTGCTCAGGATGCTTCTGCCACCACTCACCCCACAGACCCTTGTGCCATAACGAAAATAAATTGTCCTGCTAAATTTAATGTACGAATAAAATTCAACCTAGAAATAACCAGAATTGGACAAAAATCACAACTTCATGACGTGAGTTCGATAACGCTCGCTGTTATCGATAAAATACGGTCCTTCGATTCACACATTTTCTCTTCAGATTGTCTCTTATGTTGTTCATTACTTAGGGAGCCACCATCAATTATAGCAACTTAAACTTGGATCACAACAAACTCTCCGCCCCGAGCGTGACATCAGAGGAAAGTAGCCTCTGCGAATAGCTTGTAAACTGAGCTGTGCATGAGTGCATCGGTCTCTGTGTGCATATTTGGGTGCATTGTTTATTTGAGGAAGAGGAAAATGGGGCCCTTACCCTCAGTGCCCAGTGCCAGTCTCCTGCAGCCACCTTGGCGCTGGAGCCCAGGATGTAGCCCAAGCCGCTGCAGAAAGACAGAAACAGAACACATCACATACATTTCTCAGACTCTGCTCCCCTCGGTCCGTGTTATATATAAATACATGAGTCATTGTCCTGAGTTAGCTGAGTCTGTCATTTCCATCACTTAATCTCACGCCTACAGTACACACATCCTGCTTGTAGTGTTGTTTAAGCTGTGTTGAGCGTTCGGGTGCTTGACATGGAGAGTTTGTGACAGTGGAACTGATCAAAGCACCGGTAGCGACTTGGCTAGCTGGTCTATTTGTGGACGTGTGATTTGTGCATGTAGTCACAAAGTGCAGGTGCAAAGTCGCAGCCCACGAGCGAACGCAGAGTCGTGCTCACAGTGTTGTTATAGCCGAGGGCCGTTTGTTGTCCCAGTTCAACTGCATTTCACCACATTTCTCTGGAGTTTAAGGGTGTTTTGCGCGCCATAAGAGTGAAGTGCTTTGAGGGAAATGTTGCTAGATCACATCAGATCAGATACAAAAGGACCGCTATGCTGTGGTGAGCCTAAGCTGCAAGATAACATCAGCATTCAAAGGACAAAGAGGATTAAAACAGTGAAGTGATATGATCATCTTTAAACAGTGTAATGACAAAGTTAATACAAAGCTTTTTAGAAGTCTCAGTAAACATGGCTAAAGACTGGAGCTCAGTTATCAGTTGATAAAAAGGAATCTATACTAAATAAGAATTTATCCTTTAACTCTGTTTTTCAATGCAAGAATGACACCTTTGTTCAGGTATGATTTCAAGATTCATTCTACTCTCTTACACTATAACTTTTTTTTTCTCCAAAATTTTCAAGACTTTTTCACCTAGAAGGCTAGTGGACAGTGAGAAATCAGAAACAGAGAGAGTGAGGAGTGACACGTGAGAAAGGAGCCACAGGTAAATATATTTTGGCCGATTTTTCTTCTTTTGGACAGAACAGTACTCGTGTCAAGAGTCCTAACCATAAGCCCACCGTGCCCCATTTCTACTACTCTTTTTTGAACATTTACAACGGAATCAGTCAGTTAAAGTGAATCTTACTTCCATGACTTCTCAGAAAACCAGTCCGTCCTCATGTACACATGCAACCTCCGGCCAAAAGTCACTGTTTTACATTAGAAAGGCAGATCGGAGCAAGAGATTGATAATCAGTGGCTTCTTATCAGTACTGGCAACCGAGGGGCCAAAAGATGTTTAACTGGCTTTACATACAAAAACTCACACTTGTGGGTGGGGGGTGGGGAGCAGTCTACAGTCTATGATTAGTATTCCCAAAATAACAGCACAGTATAAACGGTCTCAGACAGCAGATGATATTTCCAGTGAGTGACTAATCTTATCAGAGTCCACGCAGAGTGTTTGGAAAGTTCCGCACCGACAAAAACACGGGCATAAAAGGTGCGCTTCCATCAAACACTACAACACAGAAACCATTTGGAGGGGCAACGTTTGAAAAGAATTATGGGGGTGAGGGAGCAGGGGAACCCATTTCCTGTGACTCTGCTCTGATTCCTGAGGTCATTTCCTGAAAACGGTCATAACAACCTCCAAAAAGACAAACAAGTGAGAGACTGGAAAGGATGTTTAGCGGCGCTTTACCGAAGCCCACTCTTTCACCTTGTATTGTGTGTGTTGCCGGGCAGTTAAAGGTGACCCAAACATTTGGCACGTGACAACAAAGCCACTCAGAGGGCAGCTTAGTTTGTTTCCGTTGCTTATTTGGACAAACTGTCTCTAATTTTTACTTGAAAACATATTTTTAGCTTCACAACCATTCATCCTTGTGGTGTGCTCTGCAACAACAATTTTCAACGACATGTTTTACGTAATCTTGGCGTTTTAGCAGTGTCGCAGAGCCTGCAGCTGACTGTTTGGACAGTGATTTTGCATGCAGCAGCTGGAAGCATTGCAGCGTGCAGCAGCTCGGGCTCACGCTGTGAAACTCCGGGTAGAACGATAAACCTCAAGTGGCTCCTGTGCCCCCTCCACCAGCACATTCATCTTTTATTACCCTGCTTTGTTTGTTTTCTCCCTGTGGCCCTTTTTCTGATTGAATGAACTGAAAAGGCTGGAGATTTGGGCTTAATAATAATACCTCCTACTCTCACACACTCACACGCTGCAACGCCACATCTCCAAAAATCCTGCCTCTGCTCTCCTCTAAGCTCTGCACGCTCTCACACAGCCAATAGATAAGTTCTGCTTTTCTTTCTGCAGAGGCCCTGAGCTCTTTGTGTGGCTGCTGCTGCAGAAAAAAAGAGCACAAGATAGGAGCGAGTCTGACCTTCTCTATGTAAGGAACATTTAAATTAGGTGTGCTAATTTTTCCTAATTCTACTGCACATTTAAATTTAACACTTGATGAGCCAGCTGGACTTCAATATTTCAATAATACCCCACTGTAAAGATACTGTGATAAATATAGACAGTCGTCTGTTCTAGTACAGGATGTGTCTGGCGCTTACCTTCCCAGCGGGATGGCCAGGTAGAAAACAGAGAGCATCATGGTGCGGCTGTTGTTCGTGAACAAGTCTCCGATAATAGTGGGAGAGATGGAGGAGTAGCTGGATTCTCCGATACCGACGAGACCCCTGGACAGCACGAACAGCCAGTAATACTGCAGGGAAAGAGAAGAGAGAAGAGTTTGGTTATCGAGTTCTGCAGGAAAGTTTCTGTCAGACTGTGCATATATTTGACACGGTCAGAGGTCGTCTTCCTGAAAGTGAAAAAACTGTTAAAATCTGCCATTAGCCCCGAGATACTTCCTCTGTAGCAGCTCTGAATGGTCATTGCATACTTTTCTCCTTCATAAATGTTGTGTTTCAATTGATTTTACACACATTTCATAGTTTTTGCCCCTTTTTTTTTCCTGCAATCTGCATTCCATATTTTCATTGTTCATTTTGATTTTACATTGATCATTTTTGAAGCAATTGTCTTTCTCTTTGCATCCTGTTTTTTTTTTTTTTAAATTATGGTTCTCTATCTGCCGTTTAATTAGAAAAATCAAATACTTAAAGTGCTCTTTCCCTTATTGTAATACAGTTCGAGCTGCATTTCTACAATTCATTTGTCAGACACTTTTCTCCAAAGTGGGGAGGAGACCCTGTGTACACCTGGTGTACTTTTCTGAGTAAATTGTTTTCAATGGGTAGAGAGTGTTTGCAGCAGTAAAATGCAGTCTGGAGAAAAAACATGCATTGAAAAGTAACAGAGCAGTAATTGGTGACGGGACAGTTGTCGAAGGGACTGTTGTCAAAGGGACAGGACGGATCTGCAGAACTTTTCTTCTGAGCATTTCATACAAGCCCTCCTGAACGACAGATGGACATGGGGCCAAACAGATGCACGTCTGACAGGAAGTGACCAAAGACCGCATCAAAGTCATCCTAAATATCATCATCATCATGAAGGTTGTATGAGTTCATAAACAGTTTGGCCTTTAGCTTTTTCTTAAAGGTGCAAAGGGACTCTGCAGATTGAATGGAGTTTGGTAGTTTGTTCCACCACTGGGGGACGTTTCCTGTTTGAAATGACGTGCTTTACAAATAATGTTTCTTCTTATACGCATTATGACAACAATTTCAACAGTCTATGACATGAACACTAGATTTATTGAACTTCACAGACTCAGTTTTGATTCACTATGAGTATCAGTCAAGTCAGGTTTCAGTTAAATAGCACATTTGAGAGCAACATGCATTTTTAGATTCCTCTATTTGTCTCATGAGTTGAGGCACAGGACTGTGAATGATAAAAAAAACATCACTTCAATGTGGTGACTACTCAGAAGCTCAGACCGAGGACATTTTTACATTTCAGCTCTGTTTTTTGTTGCACAAGGTCTAAAAAAGTCTTGAGGTGATAATCTTTGATCAACCAAAAACTTTTGAATAATGGAATCAAGAGAGAGAGAGCATTTAATCATCAACATTTAAATGATGCGCATTCAATCCGCATGTAATATAATCTCTAATCAGATGTGATAGGATCTGTTAAATAAAGAAGACCAAAGGCTTTATTAGGAGCGTGCACGCTGGCAGGGGGGCTCCTGTGTAGGCAGCTGGATTGTTAACTGTTTCCATGGCAACTACTACTCACTGGATATGAACTCACATGTCAGCTTGTGAGGCTGCAGAGAAATTTGCTTTTTTCTCCTCAGAGTGGAATGATAAAAACCTGCACAATGTGAACTGTGATCTGCATCTTTTGTTCGTTTGTAGAAGTTGCAAGTGGACCACAATACATTTCTGTTTGTTAGCTTTTATTCTGTGGAGATTTCTCTGCAAAATGTGATTTGTTTCCAACTTGCATGAACGCAGCAGGCCCTGACAATGTGAGGCTTTGGTGTGAGTGTGTGATAACGTTACACTCTGCGCAGGGTTTGTCAGCCGTGCGCAGAGATTAATGAAGGTGCAGTGAGAAGCGGAGGCAGAGCGAACGCTGTGATCCCTGCACTGACCCCGAGCCCTCTGCTGTCACTTTGGGCTTCATGCTGGTGATGGGACGTCATGTCATTAGGTCATACACACAGCCATAAATCATCTACTTGTACGCACACACCTCCCTGTAAGACAAGATGCATCCAAACATAGCATCTCTGCTGTGGTATTTACCCATATCAGTTACAGTTATGCGTGTTCACAGTCAACTGTTTTTCTTCGTCTTTTGTATTTATGAGCCGCTTTGTTTATAATTTATCACCTCAGAGCGTTTACTGCTGCTGTATATCTTTGTGTGTTTTTTCCACATTGTTCCCACTGATTTACAGGCAGTCTATTTTCTTCTTTTAATGGCCGCTCGTTTAGCGGGATCACGATGGCGGTTCCTTTTTGTTTGTGTGGTCTCAGTTTGTGTCATCGCCACTTGGAACTGAAATGCTAGCAGACGTGACAAACAACTAAAAGCATCAGTGCCAGAAAGTGCCACAAAAATGAGGTTTGTTGGTTGCAGGGGCAGATGGAAAGCATCACAGTGAAAGAAGAGAATCAGGAATATCTACTCCTTGAGGCTGCTTCAAACAGGACATTCAATCTACAGCCATGCTAGCAGCTCAGTGAGGCTGCTACATGGAGTAAGTTTACATATTACATGTTGATTAAGCAACCTGATGACACCAGTGTAACTAACATATTAAAATGACCTGCAATAGGACGCTGTGTTAATTAGTTAAAATATAAACAGTCTGATTTTAGCTTGTTGGCATGCTAATATCAGTAAATTAGTGCTAACTGACATTAAACAAGGTAAAGGCAAAACTCCACCTGATTTGGTGTGAGTGTGTGATTCACGATATCGGAGAAAAGGTCAACACCAGCCACCATCAAAAAGTGTCACAAAGACATCTCTGATTGGTGGAGCTCGCTGTTACCATGGCAATGTTTCCTGCCTCTTTGCGCTGTATGAACTCTATTATGCACGGTGAAAGCACTTTATATCTTCAACAACACAAACTACAAGTTATATTATAAACACGATAACGACTGAAGTTACATGTAAGAAGAAGCGATGTAGTTAGCAATGGATTGTGGGATGTGTAGTTTCTTGACTCGAGACAAAAAAGCCCCAGTCTTTTACCTTTGCCCTTTTCTCTGTTCTTAAACACCGTTGTTGTGCCAATTCAAACCAATTCAAATAGTCAGGAGTATTGAGGGAGCTTGTTGTCATGGTTACGTGGCTTCAATTTCTTGACTTAAGGATTTTTTTAAATGTCAAAGGAGGATCTGAATAGGGAATTTATTTCAGGAACAAGAGCCACCAATAAAGTGGGCTCTATTCTGCTAAAAGTCTTAGCTACATTAGCAGAAGGCTCAGTTCTTATTTTAAAACGAATAACTAAAGCAAACAATGAAATAAAAGGCAATGAAGCCACCATAGATATAAAAAGAGAAGTTAGTCAGTCATCAGAAAGCGAGGATTTTAAGATGATAGTCTGTTGTGATCATGCAGAAATAAGTGTTTTAGGCTATTTGACTTCAGGTTGATGTCTAATTTCTGTTACGTTGGTTTTGAATTCGTGATGTGATGCGAATCCTCCCAAAATGCCTCAGAGAGTCTTATGGGCGTAATGATAGGACTCACTTGTAAGTGGTCATTAACTTTTCATCACGTGTCATGTCTCCTCTCTGTCTCAAGGCGACAGCAGTGCGGAGATGTTACATAAGACACATCTAGTCTTGTGTCATTTGATTGGCACTTTCAGAGACATGGCTTGAGGGCGGAGTTAAAGATCTGGGCAAAGGACTGCGGCTGCCGAAGATCCCTCCTCATTTCATCATCAGAAGCCAGAGGCATTTGTGGCATTTGTCAAAGTGGCAGAAGGCCTTTCTTCAGCTTAGCCATAAGCACCCTGAACGTAATATTCTGCTTAGGTTGCCATCTTGCCTCCTGGCTGATGAGTCTATAGGGCACTCGAGTCAAAGGACGCCCTCCTGAGACCATCAACATCTCTGCGCTGTCATTTTCATCGGGAGCTCAGGGCTGAAGATCTGTGGCAGTAAAGGGGCTTACTCACTGCAGAGACGACACTGTGGGACGCCACGACGCAGCTGTGCACACACGACATGTGCTGCATTAATTCAACTCCACGACCTCTAATGCCACAGATCCCTGCCAATCAAGCACCCTCAGACTGCCTGCTGTGAGATGTGTATTACTATTGTTAGTTTATTCTGATTGGTGGGTTTTAGTATTGTAGGGTTTGTCAGGCCCACTGTCTACCAAGTGTTTTTTTCTGAGCATCAGCGCCTAAATAATTAGAGGGCATTTGTATAAGAGAGCAGTTGCCTGGAGAAAAAGTACAACATCTTTTCTGCCTTTTTTGTGTGGTCGCTCGGAGCGATTAAGTTGAAAATCGTTCAACTTTTCAGAAAGGCGCTGTTCACATCACCGCCGCTCTTTTCTAAATGTATGACATTCCCCGTATTTTTGCCACTTAAGGATCTTTTCTTGTACCCACATTCTCTTTGCTCCGTGTCTGAGCAAGTGAAAAACGATCTCAAATATAAAACATGCTGTAAAAATTAATGGAGCAGAGTCAGTCATTCTCAGAGCACAGACGCTTCATGCAAATACTCCTTTAGGAGGACACACTTTGCAGAGATAAGGGTTATGTTCGATAAGAAGAAATGTGTAAAACAGCAGGGGGGTTGTTATCACAGAAACAAGGAGTGTACCAAGACCTGTGCCTCACCTTGTCAATGTTGCTTCCATCCATAAAAACCAGCCAGCCGTACTTCATCCCTTACTTAGACTCTATAAGAGGTCCACCCACACATGCATGTATAAGTATACAGTAAAGGGGCTCTTACTGTAATGACATGGCTACTCTCTGCAGGATAGTCCTCCCCCGTGTCATCCTCCCTCCAGATTAATGTTATTATTTAACGTGTCGGGTACCGCCCACCACACGGGAGATTTTCAGTAGATTTCAAATCTAAATCCAGTTTTCAGGAGGCAGTGAAAGCCACAGCCTTATCCTCTAAAGCATTGTAATTGAGACAAGTCTGAAACATGGGCCTTCATTAGCTGATTGGCTGTTAGCCAGAGACAGAGAGAAAGTGAGACGGGGGGTGCATAAAGAATGTGTACAAAGGCAAAGCGGTCTGACTTAACAAGCGTATCATTTCATTCTAGCAGCTTTAACATGAAGCATATCCAGACCATAACAGAGTAATTACCTCGTCTGGGTAACGCGACTAATAGAAAAGAAACAAGCTTTGCTTCTCCCTCAGAGCACGTGTGTCGTTTTACCTCTTTGCTGATGAAGGAGCTCGACAGAGTCACAATGGACCAGAAGAAAATGCCACAGCTCAGGATGACCTTTCTGTTGAAGCGGTCGCCAAGGTAACCGAAGATGGGAGCTGCCACCATGAAGCTGCAGATGAAGACTGTGGAAGACAAAAAAAGGAGGAACATTTTACGAAGGATCTACGCAGTGACAGAAACATTTCTTCAGACAGTTTTAGCTGTTTTTTTAACCGCAGGGTCATTTCCTAGAGACCAAGTGTTCGTGTTCCCACTGCTGGGACAAAAGTCTATATAAAGGTCTGGTACTTTATTTAACCCTCCAGAGGTTCTCTGCCCTTGGGTTACTACTTCTCTAAAAAACAGGGACGGGTCACCCTCGCAGGGTAAATGTGGGACTTTTTTATTCAGAGACGACAGCAGCAGCAGCAGACTCAGACAGAACCTTTAATCCTCGGAGCGACTTTTTAGAGGACGACATGTTCCTCCCACTCATGGTGCTCTGTGTTTCCACTAAGGTCTAAAGACCTGTTAAGTCTTTCAGGGGTAAAGTTCCTGGTATTGAAAAGATCCGAGGCACTCAGAGAGATAATTGATCTTTTGTAGCCTCACCAGAAAAGTCGCTATTAATGACATGCTAACCTCCTTTAATAGTATTATAGAAGCTCTACAAATGTGAAACATTAAATGTAGTTTTTCCAGTTTTCAGTGTCAATCATAAAAGTTGCAGAGAACATAAAGAAATTGTTAAAAAATATTGTATCATGACTGAAACTTAAATGAACGTGAAGCAGGTTTTTCCAGTAATAGCAATAAATGAAACACCAGCACTCGATCCTTCCCTCCTAATGGAGGGAAAGATGTTGGCTATAAATAATTCCTCTGTATTAATATCTTACACTCAGCTTTATGTCCCAGTAAAAAAAACACGAGTACTTTAACATGTGTCATCCGTAATTGCCCCGACGCTGAGTGGAAAAATAGGCTCTGGTCTCGAGGCTTTCAGTCAATATTTATGAGAGGGGTCGACCCCAAACGGAGGTGAATTTTTAATGCCCTCTGTGGCGCGTTTTGTTTCTTTGCAGAGGAGAAAGGGCAGAGATGTTACTCCTGACAGCGGTGAGGGGAGCTGGGGAGGCAGACCGAAGTGTTTTGACAGATCATCAGCATAAACAAACAGCAGAGGAGGGAAGGAGAGGAGAGGGGATGGGAGAGCTGTTATATAAGACACAAGCATCACAGTCCCATAGATGCAGAGGCCAGCCGGCTGGATGAGGGACAATAATCAGATTATTGCATCCCTGTAGTTTCAAACATTTGATACTATGACGTGGTAAAAGGAAAAAAAGGATTTAAAGTACTTGTGCAATCCTATCTTTGCAGAATAGTTACCAAAAATAGATCTGAAATAATCACGTTGCTGTATAAGTCCGTCATGCAATGTCCTATATTCAAAAAAAATAAATCAGAGCATCTGTTTATCTGACGTTCAGAATCACTGATGAATGCTGACGTGACACATTTTTTATTTCATTTTTTAGGTTGTCTTCTTTTTGTTGTTGCTTTCCGTTGATCGTGTTTGGCTCTAGAGTTGGTTCTGTGAAGGGTTATCTTTTTCATTCAAGACATTTAGGAACACATTTTCAAAAAACATCTTCATGTCGAGGCAAACAGGCAACAAGCAGATGCAGCATGCACATTAAAAACACATGAGAGCATGTGGGTTCAGTGAGACTGTCAGATGAAGAAAAAAAACTTCTGTGAGCAAACGTTATGAAGCAGAAAAACACTGCATCCTAAAAGCTTCATTGAGGTGTGATGTTTCACTGTGCTGCTGATTCAAGCATTCATGTTCTGAAACACAGTGATCACTTTTTGTAAGCTGACATAAAAAGAAAACAGACCTTACACACAGTCTCACTTTTTTAATAATTGAATTCAAAAACAACTTCTTGAACAAACATTCATGTTTTAACTATTTTAATATCCAAGAATCACCTGTCCTGATAAAATGAGTATATGGGCACTGTGCCATTATCATAACTCAAATCCCATCTCAGAGATAAAAATGTAATCTACAATCTAATTTAAAACTCATTTAAATCATCATTAACAAATGAATCAATTTCAGTTAGTGTTTTCACGGTGCTGCAATTACTTTATCTGCTCATTAGGCAGAATGAGTCTCTGGCTCCTCTTCTCTGCAGTATGTTTCTCCCTCTCTGTCTCCGTCTCCCTCTTCTCTCCCCCCATGCTCTCTCTTTCTGTCCGCAGACTTCTTCAGCGTGCAGCGTTTAGGCGGCTGAGTGCTGCAGGTCTGTTGTGTGAAGCTAAATGACTGTGATGACTGTGCTCAGTGCAGGTCTGCCTCTCTAAAGAGCTTACACTGCTAACCCTGCAGCCACAGCACCATGCAATGACACACACACACACACACACACACACACACACACACACACACACACACACACACACACACACACACACACACCTGACACAGAGGAGGGTGTTCTGCAGTGTATACAGGAGATAAGACTTGGGAGAGGTCCACAATCACCCACCACCAGCTGCTTCCACGAGGGATACAAAGCCAGAGATGGTAACAGTCGTTGTTTGGCAACTTGTCCAAAATACACATCCTCAGATCGTTAACACGTTTAAGGTCATTAGCAGGACCACACACTCACCACTCTGTGCTATTTCATAATATTCAGACACAATATGAGGTTCATTATCAGCTGTTAACGGTGTTAGCACAAGGGAACGATGTGTGGCAGTGTGCTCCCATTTCTGATGCTTATTAACCTTTTATTCTGTGCAACAGAAGGGAAACTTATATTCATAATAGGTTAAAGCTGCTGTGGGGATTTTCTCACTAAAATGCCCATTAACTATCTACAAAATAAGATCAGAATGCACAATCTGTATTTATCTCTTTTAATTCTGCTGCCATGGAATCAGATCTGACAGTCGTTCACAGATCACAGACTGAAACATCCACTTTTTAGTGTTTGTCAGAATCAGCTGTAAATCACTTTAATGGAAGCAGGACAACATTATCTGTACAGGAAATGAGGCGCGAGGCAGGACAATATCAGCAAAGAGTTTGAATGAAACATTTTCTGCTGATGTGTTTCCACTGACCAAAACAAACTGAAGCTCATTTTAGCTGCCTCAGAGGAGATCTGTTCTGCTGATCCGTATTTAAAAACATACATATTATGTCACGATGTTGGACATTCAGACGAAACCTCTGCAAAGCTGTTTTAAACACAACATGCACAGTTTTTGGCGTCATCAATGGACGAGTTTTCCTTCTGCTCAGAACGAGATGTTGCGGGATGAGATTTGTTGAGAGCCTGACATCACAGTCTGCCGACGTGTCAGAGCAAAGCGTGGAGCAAAGCGTGGAGCAAAGGCGTCGCACGCGCCCACTACGACAGTTGTTTTACGGACACGCCCACTCCGAAGCTCACTTCAATTTCCCTGCAACTGCAAACTGAGCTGACAAATCAGAGAAAAGTGGGCATGTGCAGGAGGCGCGCTTCAAAAAGAACGCAGCTGAAATGAAGCGTTTCAGGCAGAAATAGAAATGAAGGATTTTACTGGCGCCAGTATCAGAAAAATAAGCAGGTTTATAAGCTAAACAACTCACAACACTACATTTAGGGATCAATACTGAGTCCAGACCAAGACCATAAATATCAGTGAAAAAATGTAAACTGAAAGGTCCACACACCCAGTAACGGGTTAATTTAATATCCTGCATGTTTGTCGTGTTTTACAGTTTAAGTAATTCGAGGATAAAGCCAAACAAAGCATGAACGTCAGATAAAGACTTTCTGCTAAAGTTCCTTTGAACTCTCAGAATAAAAAGAAAATGCACAAGCGTCACACTTTACTCACAGATAAGATGTTTTCTCTACTTGCCAGTGTTGGCACCTTGTTCAAACAAACAGGTTCACCTCGGCAGATATTCAGGGAGTGTTTGTTTCAGTGCTGTTTTATGTCATCACATCTTTCATGATCGGAATCTGACAACGTGCTGATCTTGAAAGATTTATTTATGCAGAAGTTATCTGGATCGCCCTGATGCAGATTAGAGATTATAAAAGACTTGAAATATGTCTTTTCTTAGGATTAAAATAACACAAATCTTCTGCATTTGAGGAAATGTTAAACCGTCAATTTGAAGACAGTAGAAGACGACAGAACAAACAATGCATTTATAAAGGAGGAAAGTCCATTTTCTTCCACCTATCCGAGGTCTTGCCACGATGGCAGCAAAAAAACCCTGAAACACTGCAACAAAAACCGAGTTGAAGCGATGTGCAGGATATAAGACAGACGCTGTCACGAAGACCGGATGCAGAGTCATCACATTTAACCTTCATGGAGGCTCATCTGCTCCCAGGAAACACCTCGTCACAATAAAGGCGATGTTTAAAACGATTGTTGTTCTCCTGTCAGTCTGGATGCAAACTCAAGTTGAAATCAAGAAATCTGTCACACTTGAAAACAACACTTTCCTCCTCTGAGAGAAACTTCCTGCCTAGAGTTAAGTACTCTCTTTTAACCAAACTCTCTGTCTATGTTTTACACCAAAAAATTCATCCCCAAGTTAAATTTATGGACTGTCATTATTTCTTGACTTAAAATCCACTCAGTGTGGAAAAGACAAAAATCTGGACGATGACAACATCCTGTCATCGTCCCTTCAGGGCTTAACGACTTTTAGTGTACAATATCAATCTACACTTTGTTCAAATAATAACCTCTTAACTTCTCCACCCATGTACCCAACACATCGTTGTATTAAACATACAAAGTGTAAAAATTCATGAGCATGTTAACACTAAAAACTCTACATTTATAAAAATGAGACTTACATCTCCTTAAATATTTCCGACAGTTATCAAAACCAGAGGAATCCGTAACTTTATAGTTGTAACGGGACGTGTTGTGGCAGCCACCATGACAGACACGTCACGTACAGCGTTGCCATGGAAACACTAGATGAAAATGAGCAGGTACTGAAAGCTGTCATACTGTTGCTGTGATAAAAGCGTCATGTCAATTATACTTGGATACATTCACTCGTCTGTAAATATATCCTCTTCCACAGGTCGGTTTCGCCCGGTGGTCTTGACTGGACGACTTCATGTCATCGTTCGTTGTAGTATTGAGTGAGAGCCCCCTGGTGGCTGAATCTACATACTGTGCCTTTAATACAGAGTTTCCTTAGGTTGACGTTCAAACTCAAACTTTGACGATCCGAAGTTTCTACACTTTGTGTTTTGACTGTTGTCTTGTTGTGCTGCGTGCAGAATAATGGGCACTGAAGACCTGCTGTAAGATTTGTTTGGCTTCATTAGAAAGAATTGACTCCATGACAGGAAAATACACGTGTTCAGTCTATTTAAAGACGCTGCAGAAAAGACAAACAAACCAGCACTAACAGAAAAAAAAAATCACACCCCAAAAAAATCACTGCGCTTCAGGGAGTTTTACAAGTGTTTAAAAGGAAATAATTATTCATTACTTGGTCAGGAGAGGATGGGTTTAATGCTGCAGCCTTGAAGGGCCTGAATGAACAGGTAGCTGTCTGAGAGAAGTGAAAAGGTTTGATTGACATACAGTAAACACCCTCTAGATATGAAGTGTGTCAAAAATGCAGCCCGTCTTCTCAAGTCACATTCCTGCACTGATCACCATTGTCTCTGTGTATATCTGCTGCCTCAGTGTGAGCTCCACAGTGCAAGCAGAGATAAGAACAGCCGGGCTAATCAGCACAGAAGTAATCTCTCAAAAATAAAGAGCGCACGTTACACATGTTGAGCAGGAAAAAGCGCTCTCAGTGAGTGGATGTTTCCTCTGCTGGCCAGAGGGGAGGTGAAGTTTTTATAACCTTGTTCAGAGAACAATGGTCAGCTTTAAAGATCTTTTCACACTTAAGCTGCTTTTTCAGAGTAGCAGAAGAAGAATTTCCTCCTGTTATTGAGCTCACCTTTTGAGCAGTTTAACATTGAGCAGATAAGATTAGGAGAACAAAACGCTGATAATTAGATCGTTTTATGCTGCAGATAACTCAATATCTTTTCTGAGGTGGGTTATTCCTGAAGAAACTACTTTTTCAAAATTGGATTTCTTTGCCCTTATTTAAGACAACACGCCTCATAAAAAGGTTAAAACCTAATGTGCATTCCTGGGTGTCTCACATTAATTGTAAAAACATTTGGCAAGGAGTGATCCACAGAGAACAGTTCTGGGCCCCATCTTACTTCCAATAGCCGCGTCTTATTTCCATCCTATTCTAATAGATTTCTAAGGCTTGATCAGAGGTTGGGATATGACTCTTTTTATTATAGGTTATCAATTTCCCTTTAAAAGTTTGGAATGACAGAAAAAAAAGCCTCAGGAGGAAATGTAGAAGTCAGTTAGTACTATGTTTACTCGTTAGTTTATGGTAGTAGAATGACTTTTATATTTTCTGGTGTTCAGGCTCCTTTTCTCCTGCTTATCACTTCCTCCTTCTTATTACTACGATTTGATGTCTTATCTGTAATTCTAACTACTGTTTAAAAGCAGGGACCGCACTGATTACAATGCTCGCTGTTTGTGTTGTATTATGCAGTGACAATAACAGCATTACCTAAACATTGACTTATGAGGAAGTGACTCCACAGCAGCCTTGAAAACAACGTAAACAAGCCCTACAGTATCTTCTCTGCCTGACATCCTGCCTTTATCATCAGGCTTATGTCACATACTCCCTTTATTAGCTCTACAAACACAGACTTCTCTGTTTGAAACAGCATTGTTTATCTCAACTCTTTCCTCTCTTTGGCTTTGAGCAACTGTCGATTCCACGCCAGAAGAACAACTTTAGAAAACAAGCTGTGTGGTTAATTAATGCCAAGGACATTGGAGAGTAAATTATTATGTATACCCATAACAAAGCTGCACGCAACCACGCGGTAAACATGGAGACGATTCACTGTCACCTTACTGAGCTGTTTGAACAGGTAAGGTCATCTATTAATGTAGCCTCTTCTGACTGCAGGGACCCCCTTTGAGACCATGAAAGTCAGCGTGTTTTTGTGTTTTAAAGGCTCCATAGAGAAGATGAATGAATCTGGAGTCCTTCTTTGTCTTTCTCATTTTCTTTGCAAACCTGACTTTAAAAAGTCTCTTACTCTCATCTGACAGAATAGATAAAGTTTAATGTATAAACCTAAAATTTTCCACAAAGACTTCAATGAATCCCATGAAACGGCGCACCAAAACCGGTTCTGCTGTTTTCCATAAAATTCCAAATAAGAAGCTGCACATTGTTTCTCACAGCCTGTCAGCGAGCAAATTACATCAATTACCGCAGTCCTATGGTGCATTCCTCCAGAGGACAAAGAGTGTGTGAGAGACAGGTACAGGTCTACGGGAGACACTGGGGTCAGGTGTATAATACAGAATGTGCCCTACGGTAACCTCTCTCTGAAGACAGACCCAGAGAAAAGACGTAAAATGGGTGTTCAGGAAACTCAATATGGACAGTGGTTTTCCGTCCCTTTACAAATGGCTCGAAGAGATCAGATAGGTACCTTGTGGCAGACGTTGGTTGACGTTTTTACAGGCTTACAACTGTGTATGGATTTTCTTGAAACCTTTTTCATACAACATGAGTTATTAATTTAAAGACAATTTCAACCCCAATGTTAAAAAAGTGGATCTGTAGGAAAATGAACAACCCTGACTTTAAATGTCTCTAATTCATTAAGTCATTAATTAAATGATGATTTGTATACAAGCGTTTTAAATCAACTGTTGCCACACAAACCGCCTCAGCATGATCAGTTGAGCTGAACCTTCGTTTTCAACTTTCCTCTTGAACATGCTCCACATCTGATAGCAAAAACCACACAAGTCCCCCACCCACCCCCGGACACACACACACACACACACACACACACTTTTTTTCCTCTTCTTCCACACACTGAGGCAGACTGGAAACACCGGACCTCCAGCTCTGGCTCTGATTGGCCAGCTGAACAAAAACCTCCTGGCATGACTCACCTCCTATGAATCACTGCTACTGTGAATAGAGCATGTGGAGGAGATGTAGAAGGCACACGTATGTAGAGTGTGTGTATGCGTGTGTGTGTGTGTGTGTGTGTGTGTGTGTGTGTGTGTGTGCGTGCGTGCGTGCGTGTGTGTGTGTGTGTGTGTGTGTGTGTGTGTGAGATTGATATTCACCGAGCCTGTACGGATACATTTCCCTATGAAACACTGTGTTCCCCTGAAGAGAGCACCTGTGAGTCCCTGCATCCTGTGGTGGATACCAAATGATCAGCAGCTCATTTGAGCCCCCTCTCTCTCTCTATGAGGTGTATTTGGAATAATTCACCTTCCTCATGTAGGTGACTGACAGTGCGACCGTCTGATTTAGAAAAGATGAAAGTACTTAGAAGCACCTTAATCCCCTACCGATGCAGGCAAACACAGAGACTATTCTGCTGCTTTCAAGCGCTGCCTTTAAGCTCCTTCTGCAGAGATTAGTCGGCTGAAGTAAATATGATTGTCACAGTTTAAGATGCGACAACTTCCAAATAAAGTGAGTTCTTTGTATTTGCACGTTTCTTTATGCTTCAGCCAGAGAAAGCAAAGTGGTGTAAAATGTCCTTCAGGGACATGTTTTGAGCCAATGTGTTTCATTAAGATTTTGTACTTGGTGTATTTCCCATTGCCACTGAACTAAGAACCTGTCTGGACAGATTGCGTATAACTGGACAACAGCTTGAGGACTTCAAAGGCCGATCTGCTGCCATGTAGAGACAGAATTAGAGGAACATGAAGTGTATCCTTTGTGCAGGCCTGTACATGTCTGCATGACAGGCGTTGTCATTAGGAGCCATTTACAGCCACACAGAGTGACACCGAGTGACCTCCCAACTGTGGACGGGGTGTGTGTGTTCAAGCATCAGCATTCATCACTTCGCAAACATGCAGCTTCCATAAATACAACTTCTGTCTTCAGTGTCTGTTGACTCCGCTGCACCTTTGTGCCTCTGACCTCCTCGTCATGACAAGGTTATGTTTCTGCATAAAGAGCTCCAGTAAATGTCTCAGGTCTAGGTTACTATTTACTCTATTATCATACAGATTGAGTCATTAACTTTATAATGTCCCAGGAATGGTCTGACATTGATTTATTCACAGAACAGTTTCAATATCCCAAATTAATCTGCTTCAAACTGATCAAAAAGTGCAAACAATACTCCGAACTGTCGGGTAGAAACAGTACAGTACAGATATGTGGGTGTTTGTTGTTGCTGCTATTTTAGGGTGCCACCTCCTTGTGTCATGTTATTGTGGTGACTCATGGTTTTGATGGTGCAATACTTCTGCCATTGAAATATAATTTGAGAACTACACCTATCATAACTCAGAAGGTTACCAGTTCAACCATTTTAATAACAACCCGTCCCGACGGGCGGCTGTCAAAGATCTCATTATAGAAACTCAAACTACGGTATATGCAGTAAAAAACATGGCGTTGCAGAGCTTCATGGCTGCATGTCTCTCCTCATCCGTCCTGTCTAATAAAGAGAAAAAGGTTGAAATGTTTGTCAGGTTCACTGTTGAATTCAGACTATGAAGACTTTCTGGTGTGTTTTAAGAGAATGCATCCTGGAGAGTTTACACTGTCTCGGTTGTATAATTTTTTACACAACACTCAATCTCGTTCTGTTTACTGGAGTTGTGGGTCTCATAAAAAGCCGCTCTGCATGCATATAGAGCAGAGTAATTCACTGCTCTCGCTCTGCCTGCATGCTACGATATTCAAATGAATTAAGAATGAGAATCAATCAATATTCATTACTGCAGAGGTCGGGATGGGATGTTCGTTTGCAAAGAGAAGAAATGCACCACAACAAAGGAGGAAGCAAAACGCATTGTTCTCCCTTCCCTTCAGTCATCACCTTGTAATGAATGGAGTTCAGAGCACTTTAGTAACATGTTTGCATGTACACAGGAGTGGCCGCATTGTTTCTGTTTCCTCTAATGATTAATTGGTCTGCTTGTAAAGGTGCGACACATAACTTTGGTCTGACCAACGCTGCTACAGATCATTCATCTTTCCTGCGCTTACTGGATTCCTCTTTATGTGACGCCCGAAAACATTTCTGCATTCCTTACATTTCTGATCACCGCTAATTCCGTGCGTTCAGACTTCACCGGTGTTGGATTACCAAAGTGCTGGCTGCTGTTTGATAAATACCACATGCAGCCTGGGAAATACCCGCGCAGCTCTCTCTCTCTCTCTCTCCGGTTCTCATGCCTCTTTCTGTCAAACTCTGCGGCTAATTCCCGCAGAGGCTCCCACCAAGCGTTATCTAATGCCAACCTAAACCCTTTTCGTATTATTCCATCCCTAACAGTCTCTGAAAGCTGATCGCTTGTCATTGCAGCTGCAACCGACCTCTTCACTACCTGCTCAGTGTGCGGGCTGCTGCATCTGTAGGGAATTACATGCAGCTACAAATACCACACAGGCTCACAAGAGTGTGCAGGAACATCATCTTTAGCACATTACCAGAATATTTTTATAAGTGAACACAGGTGGTAGAAAAAAAAGAAAGGTGCTTGGGTCTGTTCTATAAACAAGAAACTACAGTGAGAGGCAGAGGACCTCTGTAGTGAGCAGACTGAGTGCCCAGGCAGTTTGGTGTTGGGTCCAAAAGCACCTCAGCAGTGCACAGGAAGTGAGCGGGCACCTCACTGGCTACTAGACCAAGTTCCAAATTTGGTCCGCATCAGGACTTCAGCCAGCGACCCTCTGAGTCCTTAGCGAGTCCTTAAAGACTGAGCTCCCCCTTTTTACAGGCCACTGTACAACCTTAATTTTCTGGGGCTCTCATTGGGTAATTAGCTGTCCTGGTCGCAACACTTATCTCTCCAACGGCGTTCTTCCCTCATTGTCAACCTAGCCATCATCAGCCATCTTTGCAGAATCATCATCCATCAATTCTTCACCCAACAAGTCAACAAGTCATCAGCTTCCTCTACCAGGGTCTGGACTCTATCGGGGGGATTTATCCTGTTGGTGCTCAGAATATACATTCTGCAAACACATCAACTCCCCCATAGAGTCCAAGCGCCAAAGACCTTCTGTCAAGTCACATTTTCACGTTATGTATTGTAATAAATCCTTTTCTTTATTCACGTGACTCACCTGATTAAACCGATGTTGCATCTTATTCTGAAACATGTTGTTGTCAGAAAAAGATCTTCTACACTGACTTTCAAACATGCAATTGCCGAGATGTGTGGTCGAGCAGATGAAATGTGATCAGTCACATCAACATGATCTGGAGAAATGGTCAAAACTGGTCAAAAATATGGCGTTTTATCATTACGAACACGTGACATGAATCATTTTTACGAGCTCAGGCCACTTTTCAGGAGGCTTTCAGGCAGAATTGAATCTGACCGAACAAACAAGCTGCAGCCTTAACTTTGACCTTGACCTCCAGAGTTCTGTTCGAGCGGAGCGTGTGTGTTTTACTAGCAGGGGGCGTGAAGGTTTTGTGTGTGTGTTTCTAATTGATCTGTTGTTGTCGGAGCATACAGAGTGAAGCAGCCTTCCCTTGCGTCTGGCAATCGATCAGCCTCTTTCTCTCTGAGAAAATCCTGTTTCCATAAATGCTCGATCACTCCCATGGAGACTAAAAAAAGAGGATGTAATAGCATCCCTATTCTCAGATCTGTTTGTGCGGCGTCTGTGTAGCTTAAAAATAAGGGTCGATTAGAGATGTGATAGGATATTAAGATGAAGAGGGGTTGACAGCATGCTTGTCTAAATGGCCTTAAAACCCCGATTGCATCGGCAGTCACTCGTCGCCAGTGCTGTTGGTTTGTCGACGGGAAGTGAGGGGGAAGGAGAAGGGGTGCCAATCATCGCCCAACAGCTGCCCTCCTCTGAGACATGGCCTACAAAAACAGCCTGAGACAGAGACACACACACACACACACACACACACACGCTGGGATGTAGACACATCACCAGGTCATGGTTCTATTCTTGTCTCAGCAGGAGAGAGAGGCCGCCGAACACCATCGCAATGTAATTATTTGGCTTTAGGAATCAATAGCAGAGAAGATTAAACCCTGGTGCCATGCATGACACGAGGGAGGAAGTCACAGGTGGCTTTTTCTCCTCTGCCTGTTTCCCTTCATCCCCACGTCTCCTATAAGTCCTGTAAGGTGCCAGAGGGAGTGACAACAAGGCAACGACAGCTGCCAAACTGCTGATAGAGAGAGACAGAAAGAGAGAGAGAAAGAGAGAGAGAGAGAGAGAGAGAGACAGAGACAGAGACAGAGAGAGAGAGAGAGAGAGAGGAGGTACAGAGGGATACCAACCAGGGCAGGAGACAAAATAGGAGCAGCTGTGAGCAGCCAAAACAGCTGATCAAGCACCCATAACTCGACTTCCCATTGCAGTGTCAGAGTAAATTAGAGAGGCCCCAATACTAAAGGAGACAGTTTCTGATTGACACTGAATATTAACCAACATAATGGGGTCATAATATATCTCTTTGATTTGTTTATATTAAACAAAATCTGGTTATAGTTGGCATGTGACTAAGAGGACAAACAGAACTCTTCTGTGGTGCCCTAATCAATCTCTGTATTTAATGGTCTTTTTCTTGATATTACTATATTTTTGTTTCCACTCACTGTGGCAAATAGAGTGGACTCCAGTTTTCCCATTTCGAACTCCCAAAGAAAAGTTGATTGTGTGGCATGTATACAGCTTACCCCGGTGACAGCTGCTGACTACCTGCTGCAGCCTCAGCCAAAGAACACATCAGCAAAACAAAAATGGCGATGGCAACGAGAGTGTTGCAAGAAGCTACAGTGGTCTCATTTTTGTCCGATTTCAAATTTGCAGAGGTTCGTGTTGTAAAAAATAAACATCAGTAACCCCAGACGACAAGAGTCAGTCATCAGAAAGCAGGATATGAGTATCATGTCTACAGGGATATGAAGAACCAGGTTTCTCTGTGTGCATGGAAAGGCCGAATCCTGAATGTGATCAAACTGGGATAATGTCATAATGTCTTTCCCAAAAAAGCGGAAAAATATCAACTGGGTTTATAATACAGGCAGCAACCTGGTGTTGTAGGAGTGAATGATGTGACTGCAGCAAACGTTTCTGCAAACTAAGCTACAATCTTTACTACTTGTGTTTAGTTAACAATTTTATCGCATGTGTCCCAAACTAATTCAAATAAACTGCCTTTATAAATAAAAGTTGAACTGCTCCCTTAGAAGAAGCTGAAAACTAAGCAAACATATATTTGTAGTCGGGCCTGAGAAACCAGGTTAATCACAGGTTGGAGACACCCTCAGCAACAGCAACATCAGTGCAGTACAATGTTTATTTCTTCTGGTTCAGGTTTAAACTCTTTGTGGGGAGTGCAAGTTTGAAGTGTTAGAAGTCCTGTACAGCACCTGTGGCCTCATTCCCCACGGCTCCCAAAGACGTCTGAGTGGCAGACTGACACCATGTTAAGACAGGGGCTATGTTTGGGGGGGGGTTAGTCTGCAGGCTGTTTTGAGCTCCAGCTCCTTAATAAGTTGCTGCCCCACATTGTTCATTCAGTCAGACTGACCCCACTAAAGGAGTGATGGATATTCTGGTGTTATTTTGTGTAATTTTTTAAAGGGACTAGTGGAAATGTCAAAAACTGCAGTTCATCCAGTGGCCACTTGAGGCTGGCTCCAAAAGTGAAGCAATCCCCATTGGCCCCATGATAAAGTATCCAACTTTAAGGAAGAGCTACATCTGTTAAAAGGCTGCTACAAAAATGAATGTTTGCTCTACAGCTAATAGCTCTGTTCATACTGTACAATGATTTAACCAGTACTTTAAGTAAACCACTTAGTTTTGATTCAAGCAAATGTGGAGTCAGCTGCAATCCAATCACCTTCTCTGTTCTCTTTGTTGGGTAACAAACTTGAAGAAATGTGAACCTTCCCTTAAGACTTCTTTTCCGATTCACCTCAAAGCAAGAACCTCAGCATGTTAATGTAGGAGGGAGGTCTTTTCACAGATTGTTTTCCATCGAGTGAACAACCCCCCCCCATTACAAACCAAAGGTAATACCATCCAGGTGAAGCCCCTCTCGCCTTTTTCTCTTCCATTAACCTTTGGTGCCATGTGAACCCTCGGGAGGGGTCCTGTCCACAGCTGCATGTGCGTGTCATTCACCTCAGATAGCTGCAGCCTGAAGGCCTTTAGTGCAGTGACCTGTCATTTCAAGTGTGAGAGCAGAGTGTCCCCATGCTCTGACAGGTCTGCTGGGCTCAGGTGAGACCCTCCCCACACGCTGATGGACGAGCCAGGGAGCTCCGGGCTCAGTCATCATGCCTCTACCCCAAAGCTGACTGACAGCTTCTAACACCTCATCCTCTTACACACAGAGACCTGAGACCTCTTACCTCAGGCAGTAATGACACACGTGCACTCACACACACATGCATAGATGTTATGAACACATACCTCCAGTCAGTTTGTGTTGTGAAAGCTGCTTTGATGTGGCTGATGTTGCCAACTAAGAAAAATAACTGTTGTGCGGAGGCAGCACTCACCACAAGGTATTTTCCATGTGTTGCAGAAAGCATTCATCTCACGTGCAATGCAGTCCCAACACATACGTTCATTTTCCTGTTAGAAAATGCAAAAGTTTCCTTTTCCTTTCTAGAAATCATTTTGAATCACTGGGGGCTGTTGAATCATAAATTGCTGCTCAAAACGACATTTCCAGTATTTTTCATTTTGTTTTAAACTCCTATAGGACACAATCTTGCTGTTTATGGTCATAGTACTTTATGTGTTTTCATCTTTCAGCCAGAGTGTGAAAGTTATTGGTAAGGAAGCCCGATTTCATGCATGCAACAGCTTTTACAAGTGTTTTATGTGTCCAAAGTCCGTCTACAAACCCCATGACAAAAGTCCATCCTCTCTGTCTTTAGCTTGATACACTTTTCAGAAAATGCCTGCCCAAACTGTCTGTCAGGAGATTTTCCCTCCAAAGCCCGAGCCACCCAAGCCCTTCCAGAGAGGGGGAGTGGTCAGACACAGCATATACATTTAAAGCTACAGTTACAGCTACTGTTCTGAACAGGGCTGAAATGGAGGGGTTTTGTAGGCATGATCAAATACAGGATCAGAGTGGACAGTTCACACACATGTTGAAGAGGAGCTCTTGTTTACACTAAAGAGGAGGAGAATATGTGACCTTGAAATCTCTGACTTTCCAGTGAAGTAACTTTAAAAACAGACCAGGGAGGGTCCTATTTCTCAACTAGATAAGGACCTTTAAGACAAATAGTAATTAATCATTTAAAAAAGATAAAATCATTTAGCACCATGCCCAGATTGTTGGCTAATTCTAAGAAATCTTCACTTAATGAGTAACAAAGGGACATGTTTGGATTGCAGTAATCAAAATGCAAACACTGCAGCAGGTCTGAGGTGTTCCTTCACTGCTCACTCAGGATAACATTTCCCAAAGAAAACAAACTGTCAGTAAGTTGTAGATATGGGAAATTTTTCATTCCAGTAGTCCCGATCAGGAGCCAAAGAAAAGGTTTAAAACGATCGTTTCCTCACAGCAGGGTTCATACAGAGATTATGACTCATACACTGTTTGTTCTGGATCATGTAAAGTGTGGTCAGTGTTTTTTTCAGAAGTGTGAGGGTGACCTGGCAGCAGTGAAACAGAGAGTGAGAGAAAAAACCTCCACACACACACGCACACACAACTCCCGCACTGCCTGTAAAACACCTTCGTGGGCAGTTTGTGCTCCCAGGTGGACTGAAGCTGCCAGAACGGAGGCAGTGAGGACGGCAGAGCCAGGCCTGGTCTGCAGGTGCTCACAGAGGCAGGGATTGTTCCCTCTGGACACAGATGTGGGGGCTGGGAGAAACCAGAAGTTGTGTATCGTAAACATATACACGCACACACATTGAGACTCTCCTTTTAAGCGCTCTGATTACGTCAACCTCCTAACCTCTTCTTCACACCTATGCTCTCCGTCTGCGCCCACCCGCTCTCAGAGCTCGCGGCCCCGACTCCCAGCATTCCTCAGGCCGGTGTGAGGAAGAGGTCGCCGCCTGGGGATCAGGGGCCAAGCGGAGCCTGAACCATGACAGGTTTGGACAAGCCAAGCTAAACAAACAAACAGCCGCCGTCCACTTTGGCCCTGCTCGATATGCGTCTCAGAGAAATGCAAGCACAGAGAGCAAAACAGCCACAAACGCCCCTCTGTTAACAAACCATGTGTGATCAAGTGTGTGTGAACGCAAAAGCCAATGCAAACAGAATTAAGAGCAAAATAGCCCTCTTAACTTCCTGCTTCTGGTTAAGGTTTCATACAAATCTCTGCAGCACGAGCCGTTCAGAAAACCTACAGACTTTTTATTGAATCTTTATTTAACCAGGAAAGAGAAATTCATTGAGATTAAAATCTCTTTTTCAAGAGTGTCCTGGCTTCAGGGTTATACAAAAAAACTTGCACCTAATGAATCACAAGGGTTAAGCTGCAACTAAAAGAACTGGACCCTGTTCGTCTTTTGTTGAGTGTGACCAAGGAAAACATGCAAATAATTTTAAAAACATATATAATGTAATTCAATTACAATCCTAAATGGGGATTCTGCATTGAGAAGATCAGATAAGAAAAGGATCAGATGTTTGCACTTGTTTTCT